>NC_052510.1:213805-349329 GCF_014356525.2 Nilaparvata lugens
GCATTTCTTCTGTTATTCTGACTGAATGCAATGTTGAACATATATGAATCATTCTTGAACATAGATGAATTTTGTACAAGCACAGTTTTAACGAAAAAAAATTCCAAAGTTTTATTCCACTTATAGTGATACTATGGGGAATTCTTGGAAAATCTACCACAAAAGTCAAGTGCATGGCATTTTTTTCTGTTATTCGGAACTGAATGCAATGTTGAACATATATTGAATCATTCTTGAACATAAATGAATTTTGCACAAGCACAGTTTTAACGAAAAAAATTCCAAAGTTTTATTCCGGTTATAGTGATATTATGGGGAATTCTTGGAAAATCTACCACAAAAGTCAAGTGCATGGCATTTCTTCTGTTATTCTGAACTGAATGCAATGTTGAACATATATTGAATCATTCCTGATCACGAATGAGTTTTGTACAAGCACAGTTTTAACGAAAAAAAAATCCAAAGTTTTTTCCGGTTTTAGTGATACTATGTGCAATTCTTGGAAAATCTACCACAGAAGTCAAGTGCATGGCATTTCTTCTGTTTTTCTGAACTGAATGCAACGTTGAACATATATTGAATCATTCTTGAACATAGATGAATTTTGTACAAGCACAGTTTTAACGAAAAAAAATTCCAAAGTGTTATTCCAGTTATAGTGATACTATGGGGAATTCTTAGAAAATCTACCACAAAAGTCAAGTGCATGGCATTTCTCTGTTATTCTGAACTGAATGCAATGTTGAACATATATTGAATCATTCTTGAACATGAATGAATTTTGTACAAGCACAGTTTTCACGAAAAAAAATTCCAAAATTTTATTCCAGTATTAGTGATACTATGGGGAATTCTTGGAAAATCTACCACAAAAGTCAAGTGCATGGCATTTCTTCTGTTATTCTGAACTGAATGCAATGTTGAACATATATTGAATCATTCCTGATCACGAATGAGTTTTGTACAAGCACAGTTTTAACGAAAAAAAAATCCAATGTTTTTTCCAGTTATAGTGATACTATGGGGAATTCTTGGAAAATCTACCACAAAAGTCAAGTGCATGGCATTTCTTCTGTTATTCTGAACTGAATGCAATGTTGAACATATATTGAATCATTCCTGATCGAGAATAAAATTTGCACAAGCACAGTTTTCACGAAAAAAAAATCCAAAATTAATTCCGGTTTTAGTGATACTATGGGCAATTCTTGGAAAATCTATCACAGAAGTCAAGTGCATGGCATTTCTCCTGTTATTCTGAACTGAATGCAACCTTGAACATATATTGAATCATTCTTGAACATAGATGAATTTTGTACAAGCACAGTTTTAACGAAAAAAAAATTCCAAAGTTTTATTCCAGTTATAGTGATACTATGGAGAATTCTTAGAAAATCTACCATTAAAGTCAAGTGCATGGCATTTCTTCTGTTATCCTGAACTGAATGCAATGTTGAACATATATTGAATTATTCCTGATCACGAATGAATTTTGTACAAGCACAGTTTTCACGAAAAAAAATTCCAAAATTTTATTCCAGTTTTAGTGATACTATGGGGAATTCTTGGAAAATCTACCACAAAAGTCAAGTGCATGACATTTCTCCTGTTATTCTGGACTGATTGCGATGGTAAACAAATAAAAAATCATTCCTGATCACGAATGAATTTTGTACAAGCACGGTTTTCACGAAAAAAATGCAAAGTTCAATATTAGTGATAGTGATACTATTGGGAATTCTTGAATAATCAACCACAAAAGACAAATGCATGGCATTTATTCTGTTGATCTAGACTGAATGCAATGGTGAATATATATTGAATCATTCCTGATCTCGAATGATTTTTGTACAAGCACAGTTTTCACGAAAAAAAATTCCAAACTTTTATTCCAGTTATAGTGATACTATGGGGAATTCTTGGAAAATCTACCACAAAAGTCAAGTGCATGGCATTTTTTCTGTTATTCTGAACTGAATGCAATGTTGAACATATATTGAATCATTCTTGAACACAAATGAATTTTGTACAAGCACAGTTTTAACGAAAAAAAATTCCAAAGTTTTATTCCGGTTATAGTGATATTATGGGGAATTCTTGGAAAATCTACCACAGAAGTCAAGAGCATGGCATTTCTTCTGTTATTCTGAACTGAATGCAACGTTGAACATATATTGAATCATTCTTGAACATGAATGAATTTTGTACAAGCACAGTTTTCACGAAAAAAAATTCCAAAATTTTATTCCAGTTATAGTGATACTATGGGGAATTCTTGGAAAATCTATCACAAAAGTCAAGTGCATGGCATTTCTTCTTCTATTCTAGACTGAATGCAATGGTGTACATATATAGAATCATTCCTGATCACGAATAAACTTTGTACAAGCGCAGTTTTCACGAAAAAAATGTCAAAGTTCAATACTAGTTGTAGGACTACTCAAGGGAATTCTTGAATAATCAACCACAATAGTCAAGTTCATCGTTTTTTGTCTGTTATTATGGACTGATTGCATTGTTCAACATATATATAGAATCATTCCTGATCATGAATTAATGTTCAATGTTTCATCTTACTGAGAGTTTCTGGTTTGTATGTGTCTTGTTTGATTTTTAATTTTCAATTGAGAGCTATGTCACAAAAACAATACCTCTATAGACTGCAATAATGGTTCCACACTTTGGAATTGGAGATGTAACCGCGAGCAGCACAGCTAGTGAAGGTAATTTCAACAATTTGAAAAACCGAATTTTTCAAAGAGGAAATTTACCAGCTCGATTGGATGATTTCCTCCTCACATACATACCAGCTCTATCAGGGCAAATGGAATTGAAGAGAAAGGGAGAGGACATTCCCTCACAAGAAATTGAGGAATCGAGAAAATATGATAAATGCTCTATTTGTAACGGTAAATGTGAAAATAACACCAAAGAGGTTGATAATCTCATATGCTATTCATGTTCAAACCTCAGTAACGAAGAGCAACATAGAAGATTGTCGCTCAAACATGTTGAGAATTGGCAAGGTTTAGCACTAGTTAAGACGAGAAAAAAAAATCACATCTCGAACGGAACAGTGATTGGTCACATGTAGACCTGAGGACCAAAAAACCATACATACCAATCTGTGTTTTAAAAAATGGAAACTTATCAACTCTTTTACCTTTGAAAATTGATGGAAAGCTGTATGTATTAACAAACACGTGAGCCTTTGATTCCATTTTGCAAATACTTACATTCTCTTATTGTGACAGTACCCTTTTCAAAAATGTGGTAGAAGAAGCTGCTGATGAATGACCATTGGGGGAGATGATCATTGAAATCGTAAAGAGAGGAATCAGCGCTGCTACATACAGAAAAAGGGCAAAAATCCTTTCTCAAATGGAAAACATCACCGAAAGCCTAGGGATCTGTACTATTCATGCTGAATGCAATGTGTCATCAGTAATGAATCCTCTAGTGCTGAGAGAGCTCCCAGCGGGTTACGAGAATCGTAAATGCACTTCGCCAACCTGTCCAAGGCCAGAAAGACACATTCCAATTATAAAGGTGGAACTGGGAAAACCAAATAATGGAATCTGTGACTTACAAAAGATCATCGAGCATTATTTATTGAAGGTCCGAGCAACAGGCTGTTTCGAAATGTTACCAGTAGGTAACTTTGAAACGAGTGTGAACAAAATAATGGATCCGGAAATTTCAAATCACCCGTTATGTAGTGGAAGCCGTGAAGTCGAAGTTAATCTCCTGAAAACCCATCTCGCTCTGGACATAACAGAAGACAATATAGAGATATTATCTCAGTGTTCGTTTAGATTGAGAGATCTTCCCAAACAACTGCACCTTCAGAATGTAATTTATCATCTACGGGGTGTAGTTGGATTTCAGGGTATAGGATCTGAAGTGACGTCAATTGGTTTGAAAGAGAAGTCCTCTGATACATCAGGACTTGAGAAGATTGAAAGCTGCCATTTGATCATTTATACAATTTGAAAGAGTTAGGCTACAGCTTTAAGTGGGACTTACCTGAAATAAGCAACTTATTGTAAATATAGACTATGTTAGGCTGTCATGGACTACCAATGAATGATAATGTTTATACTCTTAGAATGAGAGGTTATATAATCTTTTTTATAATATCATTATACTGTCAGATAACTTTATTCTTCATGTGAGAGCTCATATTCTTAAAATAGAGATTGTGTAAATATATAGATTAGTTTTTCATTTGAATATTAGATATTAGATTAATATTTTGAAAGTAATAAAACAATCAAACCTACACTGGAATGTTAATAATAATTCCAAAAATCAGTTCTGTATTAGTCCTATGTTTTTCAATTATGTAAATATTATTTCCTCAAATAAGCATTTGATATACAGATGTCGCAAAAGAGGATTGGACGCTAAAACTGACATGAATATTTAAACTAATTCAATCATGATTATAGTTTTGAAGAATAAATTATTTTTAAGAGATTTAGAATAAGATTATTCAGGCTAGGAGAATTTATCATTTTTGAGAGCATTAGAATTAGGATATACCTTAATGAATGTGAATGCGAAAAAGGAGGGACTTGGCAGTAAGCTTCCAAGTTCATACCGTTGGAGTGCTTAGAATGCGATGCTTCTCATCCTGGCGCGCAAGGTATCAGTAAGTAGAATTTGATTGGATTTGATGTATTATGAGAGGTATAATTTTTCTTCTATAATTCTATAACCATTATTGTTCACAATCTATTTTTACTTTACTTTTTTGTAAATACTTTTTACAATATTATTAATTCCAGTTATTTCTGTTATTGGAACTGCTATTCCATATGTATTCAAATAGGCTAATATCCAATTCATATGACGTCTTTTGTAAATGTGTTGCATCATGCAAGATACATGTATGATTGAATTTCCCTTTTTAGAAAATTATCTACTGTATTGCCTATGAGTCTGACCATTTTACTCATTAATTAAAGTAAGGCCAAAGTAGAAGTGTATCTAGCCAGTTGACTACATAATTTTTTGTGCGAATTCAGAAGAACCTCTCACAATAATCCACATTTATTAGATGCGCTAAAATGAAACTTTTGGAAACTAAAAGTACACTTTTGAAAAGGCTTTATTGAACATCAATAAATTACAACATGCATTAGTTACCGTTACAGCAATCGAAGAAGGCAGATATGGGGAGTCAATGATCAGATGCTTTTTAAATCATGATATCAATATTATCATATTAGAACAATAAGCCTGATTTAAAAAGTGTAAACCAATAATCTACTTTTGATTGTCCAATACATATCACTTAAAAATACAAACCTACGTAAATGTTGATGTTCAAAGTATATTATTTGTATATATTTAATCTGTCGCAATAGGCTTACAGTAAAAATAATCTGTATAAATTTTCTTCTTTGTTTTGATGTCATTTGCACCATAAGAGATCCTATCTATTTCTAAAAAATTATAAACGTGTGAATGTGACGATATAAATAGTCTATGATGTTGTAATATTATCTTGGTTAATGAGTTGATATATTAATAATTAGCTACTAGAATCACTATTATCCTTATTCTAGGTACTTATTAATAATGTTACAACTGAGGTTTCCCTGTGATTTAAAAATTAAAAAGTATGTCGTATCTCCTGATTGTAATGATGAGTAATGAAGATGAAATACTATAATTGTGATGAATGAATATTTACCAGAGAATCATTACTAAATTTTATTCTTAAGCATGCAATGCAGGAATTCATTCTTCTATACCCATTCCTTCATTGTTACTACATTTTTAGTTTTAGTTATTTCAAGTATATATAACTCGTTCAAGTTATTGATATTTCATATAATTCATTCAACTCTTTTTGTAATATATTGATCCAATCTTAATCATGAAGGTGCATTGTAAGCTTTATCATGATGATGAACTCATTGTGCATATCATTGACAAATCAATATATTATACTCATTAATTGTTTTTGCCTCAATAATGAGGTAACCTTGATATTTTTCTGGTATTTCAAACATTGCTGAACGTCTTAGCATTTTTTTATTATTTCCAATATTGTAATATACTCCAGATAGTATTGTCTATATGCTGCTGTTACTATTGTAATGTAGAAAAAATCAATTTGCATTATTTCATAGCACGTGTACCAATAACATAAAAAATTATTGTTTGTATCATAATGATAACTTTTCAAATTAATCATATTCTCAGAATATATTGTGCCATATAAATTACATATCTATCATACATTTGAATATTTCGCCATATTGTTATGGGATTGTTGATAACTATTACTATTCTGGAGAGGTATTGTTGTAGCCAATTCATTTTCGAATTGATGTACAATGTGTGAAATAAATTTTTCAATTTCAAAAACAGTGTTTGGTGAACTTATTCATCCTCATTCATGGATTCCCTGTATTTTGTGGAAGAGTATCATAGAGACATCCTGACCAATAGAGTACGGTAGGCTACTTTTACACTTCGTTAGGACAATGAAGCAGTTGAAAGACCTAGCAAAATTTTCGATATTTCTATCAAGATAGTTCATGATATTACTTATAAGAATATGCACCCTGCTCTTGAAAACTTTTAACTGGCAACATTTTTCAAAGCACTGTATTTCCGTTCAGATACTATCAACTTACCTATATGGGATACATTCCCAAGGCCCAGTTGCACAAAAACCTGTTGAATTTCAATCGAGATTAATTCCACAAGAACCAATAAAAGAAGACATTTTTGAAAAGACGGATCTGTGATTGGTTCTCGTGGAACTATGAAGATTTGATTTCAACCGGATTTGTGCAACTGACACTAATAAACAGATATCAATCTATTGGAATCATGAAAATTTGACTTGGAAGTCTACGTCCTGCACGTGGCGGCCATGCTTATGTAGATTGCTTATCTAGATTATCACATTTAGATTAAGGGGATAGCTCTCAATTGAAAATTAAAAATCAAACAAGACACATACAAACCAGAAACTCTCAATAAGATGAAACATTGAGTATTAATTCATGATCAGGAATGATTCTATATATATGTTGAACAATGCAATCAGTCCATAATAACAGACAAAAAACGATGAACTTGACTTTTGTGGTTGATTATTCAAGAATTCCTCATAGTATCACTATAACTGGAATAAAACATTAGAATTTTTTTCGTGAAAACTGTGCTTGTACAAAATTCATTCGTGTTCAAGAATGAGTCAATATATGTTCAACGTTGTATTCAGTTCAGAATAACAGAAGAAATGCCATGCACTTGACTTTTGTGGTAGATTTTCCAAGAATTCCCCATAGTATCACTATAACTGGAATAAAACTTTGGAATTATTTTTTGTGAAAACTGTGCTTGTACAAAATTCATTCGTGATCAGGAATGATTCAATATATGTTCACCATTGCATTCAGTCTAGAATAACAGAATAAATGCAATGCACTTGTCTTTTGTGGTTGATTATTCAAGAATTCTCAATAGTATCACTATCACTAATATTGAACTTTGCATTTTTTTTTCGTGAAAACCGTGCTTGTACAAAATTCATTCGTGATGAGGAATAATTCTTTATTTGTCTACCATCGCATTTAGTTCAGAGTAACAGAAGAAATGCCATGCACTTGACTTTTGTGGTAGATTTTCCAGGAATTCCCCATAGTATCACTATAACTGGAATAAAACTTTGAAATTTTTTTTCGTGAAAACTTTGCTTGTACAAAATTCATTCGTGATCAGGAATGATTCAATATATATTCATCATTGCATTCAGTCCAGAATAACAGAAGAAATGCCATGCACTTGACTTTTGTGGTTGATTTTCCAAGAAATCCTTATAGTATCACTATAACTGGAATTAAACTTTGGATTTTCTTTTCGTGAAAACTGTGCATGTAAAAAATTCATTCGTGATCAGGAATTATTCTTCATATATTCACCATTGCATTCAGTCCAGAATAACAGGAGAAATGCAATGCACTTGACTTATGTGGTTGATTTTCCAAGAATTACTTATAGTATTACTATAACTGGAATAAGACTTTGGAATTTTTTTCCGTGAAAACTGTACTTGAACAAAACTTTTTCGTGATCAGGATTGATTCTATATATATTCACCATTGCATCTAGTCCAGAATAACAGGAGAAATGCCATGCACTTGACTTTTGTGGTAGATTTTCCAAGAATTCCCCATAGTATCACTATAACTGGAATAAACTTTGAAATTTTTTTTCGTGAAAACTGTGCTTGTACAAAATTCATTCATGTTTAAGAATAATTCAATATATGTTCAACATTGCATTCAGTCCAGAATATCATAAGAAATGCCATGCACTTGACTTTTGTGGTAGATTTTCCAAGAAATCCCCATAGTATCACTATAACTGGAATAAAACTTTGGAATTTTTTTGTGAAAACTGTGCTTGTACAAAATTCATTCGTGATCAGGAATGATTCAATATATGTTCAACATTGCATTCAGTTCAGAATAACAAAAGAAATGCCATGCACTTGACTTTTGTGGTAGATTTTCCAAGAATTCCCCATAGTATCACTATAACTGGAATAAAACTTTGGAATTTTTTTTCGTGAAAACTGTGCTTGTACAAAAGTCATTCGTGATCAGGAATGATTTTGTATTTGTTTACCATCGCATCCAGTCCAGAATAACAGAAGAAATGCCATGCACTTGACTTCAATGGTTGATTTTTCAAGAATTCCCCATAGTATCACTCTTACAAATATTGAACATGGATATTTTCTTTTGTGAAAACTGTGCTTGTACAAAATTCATTCGTGATCAAGTATGATTTTATATATGATGAACATTGCATTCAGTCCAAAATAACAGAAGAAATAACATGCACTTGACTTTTGTTGTTGATTATTAAAGAATTCCCATTGTAATACTATTACAAATATTGAACTTTGATTTTTTTTTCGTGAAAAAACTGTGCTTGTACATAATTCATGTGTGGTTGAAGATGATTCAATATATCATGTTTTTGACTTGGATACAGTATTTCATTCATTCAAAGTAATACAAACCGTATTATCACGCCTGCATTCTGCCTGCATGAGCGGTAGAGTAGCTGGCAGATAGCCAGCATAGGTAAATAATCAATAATATGTATGACCTTGACTCCATCTTCAAAAGCATCAAAAAAAAAATGGTGCTTGTACAAAATTCGATTTGCATATTCAGATGACACAAAATTCGTAGTTTATTGTCAATTTTTTTCGGATTTTTTCTGACATGTGCACTACAAGTTCACACTTCCAGCATAGGGAAATTAGCATTGAAAAATGACCTTGACTGCAACTTCAAATGCGTGTAAAAAAAAACGGTGCTTGTACAAAATTTAATTTTTGGATATTCTGCCAACACAAAATTCGTAGTTTATTGTAATTTTTTTTCAAATTTTTTCGGGCTTGTGCACTACAAGTTCACGGAGCCCCCATGCCAGCCCACTTTTCTCCTTCCACTCATTACTAGCCATTACAAGTGATTGTTGACATGCTTATGCGATCTGGTGGGACAATGCAGAACTAAATTATGCGTGATATTATAAATGCACTACGTTGTTATTCTCATTATAGGAGTTTTCTCTGGTAATGTGTATTATTAAATTTAAAATATATATAAAAAAAGGTGAAGAAACCAAAAGAGAATCTTTTTTGCGAGCGTGTCAAGTTTGAATAAAGTAGACAGACTACTGCATCATCAGTCCCATCCGTTCAATCTGATTCTCAAAAATATGCGATTCCAGTAATGGAATCTAATCTAGATTCCAGTAATGAAATCTATCATTTCAGTAATGCTATTTAGCATTCGTTAACACCACTCTTTCTGTATAAACACTCTCCCGCTCTCCGTAAACGATGGTGGGGTAAACGGTCATCAAAAGATATGATAAACGAACGCGCAACTCACTTTTTAAAAAGATTTATTTAGTGAATAAAACACATACATAATGGCAGCATGACTATTGGTAACGGAATGACACGAGAAATAATCTTACAGAGGTTTAAATACTAGTACAAAGTGCTTACTCTACAGTTCCTAAATCTATTGTCTTTTATATATATAACTCCTCCCCCCTTAAGATGAAGGTGTCCTCACCTTCATAAGGGTAGCTGGGGTGTAAGAAATATTTTAGAGTTTTCTAAGTGAAATTGAACATTATCTAATTTCTTGTCTGGAATTACAAGTTTGTTATTGAATACATGAATGAAAAACTACATATAATATAATAAGTATTAAGCACGCCATTAATATATAAACTACATATTCTGATAAGTTGCTACTAACTACAAAATCTTCAAGAATCAGTAATGGCTCTAAATAAGTATTTGCCTTATGTATTTCTTCAAAAGTAAAATTAGTGATTATTTTATTTTCATAAGTCGGTACTTCAGTAGGATATAGAACATTACTTTCCCAAAATGTATAAGGTTTACTAAAATTTAATAATGCTTCATCTTTTTCAAGGGCTATTAGTTGTGTAGATTTTGGATATGTTACAATATTTCTTGAGCCGTGAACAATTGAACTCTTGCTGATGTTAAACATTAAATATTGGTTTATAATCGGAATATATTTAATAAAAGAACTATACCCTTTGATAACTAAAGTCCTACAGCTATTCAATTTCTTATCACTAACCAATTCTTCTACACACTTGTTAACAACTTGTGTGGCATTTCTACAATAATAATTATTATTCAATAACTGGCAATCGCCTTCATACAATTCATGGCCTTTAATAACTAATGATGGATCAACATGTATCGTAATTATTTCATTGTTCGTTTTTACAGGATAAGACAGCATAAAAAGTGTTTCGTACAAATTAGATTCAAGTGGCAATTCAATAAAATAAGAAATAATATCATTATGAATAGAACAATGAACACTTCCTAATTCCCATAGCACCTTAGGCTCATCGGATATCAATTGTAATTTAATAGCTCTGATGACACGCGCCATCTCGTCAAAAGTGAGGATGCTTGAATGAATTATGTTAAGTTTACAAAATTCCAAACTCGTTCCTATATCATCTATTCTATTGTGAATTATTGTTAGCGTGTCAAACAAAATATGATGCTGTTCATTCAGTTCTACAGAATCAAATTTACTGTTGACAGAATTAAAATAATTGTTAAGTTTCAAATTATTAGCGTGGATTACATCAATTCCATTGTTAAAGCGACTAATTAGATTTTTGTTGATTGAAACTTGATTCTTAAGATCATGTTCTAAACTAATTTCGTTGGAATGCACTTTTGTCAAAATTTCATCATATTTAGCTTTATCATCAGCATCCATATTTCCTGTTAACCAAGAAATAGCGGAACCTAATCCATTAAAAAGACCTCTTTTTATTCGAAATTTATTTAACAAAATATGATCGAATTTCATGGTAACTTGATCGAGATGTAATTGAAGTAATTTAATTTTTGTTTTATCGGTTTCTTTTCTATTTAACAATTGTATTGAATTTTGAGTGTAGAAAGTTCATTTTGTAAAGCTGTAATGTTGATGTTATGCACGTAGGTGTAGGTTCTGTTAATGATGAAAGCATCCTGGATTCGGATGGGTACAACTCCTGCTGATCGTGAGAGGTCAGTCGTCTTGAATGCGTCTACTGGGGCCAGGTTGAGGGCTGCCAGGCTGACAATCAGGAGGGCGAAGTCTGCCAGTTTTAGACTTGTCTTGTGGCGGATCTTTGGGTTGTTTCGCCTTCGGCGGAGGTGTTCGTTCATCTGAAACAGAATTATCATTAGTTTTGTTCACTTTACGTGGTCGCTTAATGCGATTGGATGAATCTTGAAGGGGCGTTTCTGGATCGCTCTTGAATTTGTCGCTAGATTGGTGTTCTTATCATATTTCACTTTGAAATATTTCGGCTTATTCTTCTTATTGAACGTCGTCTTGATGTACGGTTCATCCGGAATTTCAATCTCTTTTTCACGGTCTTGATTTACTTTTGTTGTTCTTGTCTCTTTCTCAGTTATTATTTTTCCTTTAACGAAATTGTGAATTGTTTTCAGTTTATCCAGATAATCATTCGTTCGTTCCTCTGTTACTAATGTATTAACCAAATCATTCATATATGGATTCTTCGAAACTCCATATGTAATCTCCATGGGTGTTAGTTTTAGATTGGAATTAAGCGTGTTGTTGAACGCTATCAGGGCTAATTTCATGTTTTCAAGTGTTGTCCTATTCTTGTTTTCCAATTGAAGAGCGTTGAGAAGTTCGATGAGGGTGGAATGCGCTCGTTCTAGAAGTCCTTGCGAATCAGGGTGGCCAGGCGTCACATAGTATGGTTCAATGTCATACAATTTGAAAAATTCTCGTAGGCTGTTATTATCGAATTCTCGTCCATTATCCATTTGTACTATTTGCGGAGTTGGAAAAGATGAAAGGTAGTCGAAAAGTATTTTCTGAATCTCGATTTGATTCAAACTTTCTAAGGGGTACGCTGCTAACCGTTTAGAAAAGCAATCTATTACCGTAAGAAATTTGATCTTATCGTACTGGAAAGTGTCTATCTGCAATTTTTCAAAAGGTTTGTGTGGTGTAGGAGCAACTTTATATTCTACTTGCACTGGGTTCCTATCATATTTTACTTTTAAACAAATTTGGCACTTATTAATGTAGGCTGTTATATCGCGAAGCATTGATGGCCAGTAGTAGGTTTTCCGAATATGATTGTAGCTTTCATTGATTCCTCGATGGCACGTTTTCCCGCGGTGGTAGTTAGCGACAATGTCCTTCTGTTCTTCTCCATCAGTAACATCCAGATTGATCTTCTTGTAGCGTTTCAGTTTGACTGTTTGAAACGAGTCCGTTATGATATTAACAAAACTTGTATACATCACTTCATAATCAAGCTCGAGAGCGCCTTTCTTGTAACAATATATACCGTATGTTGTGTTCGGTAGAAGATATTCTAGGCATTTGTTCTTGATTTCTTCCTTATCAAACGGGTTAAGTATGTAAAAAGTCAATCTTGTTTTGTCAAAAATTTTCTGAATTTTCAGAGGATCGTTACCTCTTTCTAATATCAACTGATTATGTTCTACATTCATGATTTTGTCTTCTTCCATTATTGCAACTTGACTATTCGAACTATCCTGAGAGTGAATTGTTACACCTATACTTGCGGCATCGTCATTATTAGTATCTTGATTTCCATTTCCACATTCACGAAGAACTCGTCCAAAACAACTCGACTGAGATCCTCTAAATCATCATCTGGTTCGGGGTTGAGCATGTTAACAGGGTGACTTGGAATGCGAGATAAGCTGTCAGCCACGAAATTCGTCCGGCCTTTCACGTATTTGATGTCGAAATCAAATTCTTCTAAATAGAGTTTCCATCTAATTAGTTTCGAATTGGGTTCCTTGATATTGTGTAACCATTGTAAGGGTTTGTGGTCCGTTTGAATTAAAAATTTCCTTCCATACAGGTAAGGACGAAAGTGTTTGCATGCATAAACGATTGCTAGTAGTTCCTTCTCTATAGTTGATAAGTTTACTTCATGTTTATTTAGAGTACGGGATGCAAACGCGATTGGTAGGTCCTTCCCATCAAATATTTGAGAAAGAACAGCTCCCATTGCAAAGTTGCTCGCGTCACATGTGAGTATGAACTGACGAGAAAAATCAGGCAATTGTAGTATAGGTCCATTTTGTAACATAAGTTTCAATTTCTCAAATGCTGCTTGGAAGTCCTTATCGTGTGGATTGAATGGTTTTTCCTTACCTAAAACGGTGGTGAGTGGTTTTGCTATCTTTGCATAATCTCTAATCATTTTTCGGTAATATCCTGTAAGTCCTAAAAATTGTTTAACTTCTTTAGGAGTACGAGGTAAAGGAAAATTCTTCACTGCGTCTATTTTCATGGGGTTTGGTTGTATTCCGTTTTCTGAAATTATATGACCCAAGTACAACAGTTCGCGCTTGAAAAATTCTGTTTTATGAAGCTGGATTTTCAAGTTGTGTTCTTTTAATTTTTCAAATACTGATTTGAGGTGTTTCAAATGTTCAGTGAGGTTGTCAGAAAAAACAATAATATCGTCCATGTACACTAAAACATTGTCCATTTTCGCGAAAATCATGTCCATACACTTCTGGAAGAAACTGGGTGAATTCTTTAGTCCAAAGGGGAGGCGTAGAAATTCATAGTGGCCATTTTCAGTAGAAAAAGCTGTTTTCGGGATGGAGTCTGGGTGCAGTTCAATCTGGTGAAATCCTGATTCTAAGTCGATAGCAGAGAAATAAGTAGCACGTCCTATCTTTCCAAATAAGTCCTCAATGTTGGGCAAGGGATACTTATCATCTACAGTCTTGTTATTCAATTTTCGAAAATCTACAACCATTCTGATCTTTCGTTGTCCTGATGCATCCGCTTTCTTGGGTACGACCCAAATCGGGGAGTTGTAGGGAGAGTTTGAGTGTTGAATTATTTTGTTCCTTAAAAGTTTGTCTATTTCCAATCGAATATCTTCTCGGAAGATTTGGGGATGCCGGTAATTTTTCGTGTAAACTGGATTTTCATCTGTAGTAATTATCTTATGTTTCATTAAGTTCCTGCTACTTGATATCTCGTTTTCTAGTTTTACAATTTCAGGATACTGTTTTACTAATTTCAAGATGTTGTCTCTTTCCTCCTCATTCATATGATCTGTTCGTAGAAGATTTGGAATGTCATTTATAAGCTTAGAAAATTTCGATTTACATGAATCACTTATATCTGTACAATCAACTATAGTTTCTACTTGTTCAACCTCCATTGGCTCAGGACAAATGGTCGTAAGTTCATGGGCGAAAACTAAACACATACATTCATTACTATCTATATTAACAAGTCCTTCTTCAATTCTATATTTATCTGCATTTACTTCTTTAATTATTCCTAACGTCATATCCGAGGCTGACTTAACCGGGACCGAAATCACGTTGTAGCCTGGTTGCAATTTAACACTCTTATTATCGAACAAAAATAACAAATCTTTCTCTCCATCCTTATATTCTAGCTTATTATTATCAAAGTTTAATCGCATTTTATATGCACGCATGGTTTCATTCCCAAGCAGTATATCATACTTGGACGAAAAATCAAATATATACAGTTTTATCTTATGAGGTTTGGAAAATACATTCTCTATATTACAAAACACATACTCATTCCCTGTGCTTTCTCCAACGGGAGTTTTCACAATAAAATCCTCTTTGTGACGAGTTACGCCAGGAGAGACTAGTGAAGGATGAACATAGTTCTTTGCAGATCCGGTATCGACGAGCCATTTCCTATCCTTCTGATCTACAAAGTAAGGAAGCGATTTATTAAGGATGTTTAAGTCGAATCGCTGGGTGGGTCCGTTGCATATTGGGGGCCTGACCCTAAAAAATGGTCGGTTAGTTTGTTCAGCGATTCAGTCAAAGTGTCAAGTTGAGATTGCATATTTTGAATCGGGTTCTGAGTGTACTCACTACTCTGGCAATCTAAGTGGTCTTCTTCCAGATAGTTGACTTCATATGGAGACTTATAATTCCTCAATTTTTGTACTGGATCCGTTCGCTGAGTGCGCATGGATACTGTGTTTGATGAGTTATTTATCGGAGTACTTGGTTTGAAATTACTGTTTTGTTGTTGTGGGAAACGTTGTTGGAAATTTTGTTGTTGTGGGAAGCGTTGTTGGAAATTTTGTTGTTGAAGATTTCTTTGTTGCTGAAAGTTTGGACTTGAAAAACTTTGTTGAAAGTTGTGAGGTTGGGAGCTACTTGGTGGCGAGTAGAAGCTCTGTTGTTGGAAGTGCGGTTGATAAAATCTCTCATTGTTTTGGAATCGACGTTGTCTGCTTTGAAAAAAATTTTGGGTGTTTCTGTTTTGTCTGCTTTGTGATTGATAACTACTCTCATAGTTTGGGGCTCTAAATGTATTTGAAGCTTGAAAAAATCTGTTTTCAGTTCTGTTTAGGTTTAGTTGGTTCAGTACAATGCTGCAATCATTTATCAATTTGCTTCTGGCATCATCTAGATTTTGAATTTGAAGCACCTGCAAGTGGGATCCTAGCGTGGGATGGACTCCATGCACAAAGGTGTTCACTAGTGTTGCGTTAAGTTGATGTATTAAATTTGTTAGCAATTCTCCTGACACTCCATCTATTTTGTATTTTGTTATTACATGAGTACGTTTTTCTTCTAGTCTGTTTAGAAAGTCTATCGGGTGTTCCCTATTGAATGAGCACATTGCTGATATTTCTGCTATCAATTCTGGAACAGGCCTATTGTCTGCAAAGTTCTGTTTTAAGCTATTTATCAGTTCTGTTAGTGTTGAACAACTATTGTTGTAGGCTACAGCTTCCGCTGGTCCTTCTAGGTGGCACAAAGCTGTTTTAAAAAGAAGCCAATGATTACCTTCCTTTTCTACAATATGATCTGTACAATAAGCTCTCTGTAAATCTTCACAAGTTGAAATGAAATGAGGTAATTTGTAAGCTGTTCCATCGTATCTCGGTATGCACTTGAGAAGTTCATGTGGTAAGGGCTTGCTAGTTGCCATGGTAATATTAGAAAGAGTTTCTAACCTTGTTTCTCGATAAATAATCGTCCAAAATGAAACTTTATCTTTCAAGTAGGGGAGGGTGGTGCAGCTTTCATTCAAACTTTCAACTGAATTGTTCCTGGAGATGACAGAGCCAAAAAGTCACGTCTCACCCCTGGTTAGGCTATGTGATTCCTGAACATCTCACAAGACTCAAATATCTTGAACAATTCATAGAACAGTATCGATTATAGGTAGTATCGTTGGTAGTTGGCCAATATTTTATCTGGTTGAACTTCAACATTTGGAATATATTTGATTTAATTGACTTAACTGACCCACTGAAAAAAGTAGATAGACCTATAGTTGAATGGAAATGTTTCAAAACACAACACTATAAAAATATAAGGAATTCCTAGATCTCATAATAAATTAGGCATAATCTAGGCACTCAACAAGTTGAACAAGTCAATTAATGTCAAACAAATGTGACTAAATTCCTTAAATTCGTCTAAAACAGTGTAGTTTTGGAGTTTTGTGACTAGGACAAGGTCTCATATCCGGCCGGCAGAAAATAATTATTACAGCGAGATTATTATCATGCGGTGATTGATTTTGGCAAAGAATAATTTATTTCAAGGCAGTCTTCTCATTCATTGTCTATGGTGAGATTCACTTTGAACTGTCAGCATTCCTTATTATAATAACATCGATGCTTCCCATTCAATCAATGCTTTATATATCAATAGTCTATTGAGATTCACTTCTGACTGGTGGTAGGCTACCTAACATTGCTCATGAATGAATGCTGACATCAATGCTGACAGTTTGTAGTGAATCTCACTATAGAAAGTTCGTAGACTAGATCAGCTCATAAGATTGCTAATTGAAATAGTTACAAGGTAGTCTTCATTCTTTTTATCTAGTGAAGATAACACAAAATAATTTAGGAAGGAGATCATGTCCTGTGTTCGCCAGGCTTGCATTGTCGAAAGTTTATTTTGAAGGTACGGTGAAGTGTAAGGTATTTGAGAGCATGGCGTCATTTTTAGGATGGAAAGGGGGGGAGTCCTGGAGAGTGAAGAAGTAGGATGGAAGTGAGTGTGATAGAGATAGTGCATGAGAGGAGGTGGGAGTGAGATGGAGCGTTGAGCTAGAACGGTCGATGACAGAATCTTATCTGAAAACTTGCGCGGGCCGAACGCAGAGCCCCGCAGCTCAGTTCCAAACATTTGCTCAAACTGAAACAAGTCCTCGCGGTTGTTATCAATAGTCTCTACAATATTAATTAGTAGAATTTGATTACTATATTTATAAACAATAATTCAATCTGTATTGTTTTGGTGTAAAAGTATTGAGTTGATTGTATGAAAAATAAGTGTGTAATAGTTTTATTTTTATTTTAAAAGTGTGTTTGCTGCATTTTAGAGCACGTTTTTTTGGCACTCTTGGAATTAGATTGTGATTTAAGTAGGTACATAAATCTCCAATAATCATTTATAATATAATTTATTATCAAAATTGAGGTAGGCTATAGTCTACTTTATTGTTATAATCAGCTAAATAATTTACTTCTCATTCATTTTCAACAATACAATTTGCTAATTATTAGCCTATACCTAATTCATATAGGGTTGGTTGTGTGGCAGAGAGGACCTCGAATCCTTACTGTGTCCTTAATAAAATGCAATCAATCAGTAGTTTAAGGTTTTTAAAATGTTTAATAAAAAAGCATGACATAAAGTCTTTTAATCGTCGAATTGATCAAGTTAGGATCTAAGAAAGTTAATAGGTATTTAGATATTCTACAATATAAATTAATTCTTTTCATCTATGATTAATTGATAAGTTATATTGCCAATTCTAATGGATTATTAAAATTAAACAGAATGAGAACTAGATTTGAGTACCGTTAAGGTACGGTATTTTAAATACACAATTATATTAGAATCCACTTTATCCAACAGCATTTAAATTGATTTAAAACGAACATACAATGAACATCAAATATCATTTGAGAGATGAAACTCTAATGTCCACAAAATTATTTGATGATTATAAACATTTCCTCACTGTATTACCGTACATCCCAGTAGTCCAGTCTATTCAGTCTGTGAATAATAATTGGAATAATAGCCTATTTGTTTTAATGAGAATATGAAACATTTTCCATTAATAATACATTTTAATGTAAATTACAGTTTCCTCAACGGATGAAATTGATAGATTATAAATAGTTATTTGTGCAACTAGTGCGCAAAGTGACAGTTTGCTGCACCTAAAGAAACGTTTACGCACGAGCCGTAGGCGAGGGAGGAATGGTTTCTTGAGTGCAGCAGAGGAACTTTGCGCACGCATTGAATATGAGTAAAATTATGGCTGGAATCCATCAAATGTTTGTCTGTATAATTTTGTTAATTATAACGACTTTAATTTATTTTAAACTTGATAATCCAATTGAAAATTAATAATCAATAATTTATTCAAATTAAAAATTAAATTAATCCAATTAATTTAAAAATTTGAATAATTTTGAGTAAATCTCAATTTCTAAATAACTTTTCAACCAATCAATTTATGAATGAAAAAATTATTATTTGAAATAAATGAATAATATTCAAAATGTATAATTTAATGAGTTCTCATTTTTATTTATTTGAAAATCAGAAATAATATAGATAGAACAAATTCGCATTCAAAATATACGCCAACAATGTCAACAGCTGATTGGGATGGCTGCAAGATAATACGCAAAGTAATACTTTGCGCACTAGAGCAGAAAAGTGTACGAAAAATCGGTAGTGTAGGAAAAATAATATTCAATTGAGTCCTAGAACTTTCAATGAGGGTTTTCAAGGTAACACAATTAATCTTAATTAATCTTTGAGCAGTATGAAAATTGAAACCCCATTTAGAGCTTCAGTCAACAATAATTATTATTATAAGTATCTATCCCAGTCATCATGAGATTTCACATTAAGTTCAATGATTGGATTGGTTTTATCACACAAGGAATCATGTTTTATATTTTCATGCTTTTTATGGTTATATAGGATTCATTTATCTATCCTAAAGTCAAATTGAAGATTAATTTTTTTATTTCAATAGGTACAGTCAGTGTATCAACTTTCTACAACTTTGTTGTAGATTAGACACTGTGTATCTTTGCATTTATACAAAGATACACAGTGTCTAAACTACAACAAAGTTAGGTAGTTCATGTTAGGTATAGTAGTGGTTCGTCATGGAGAACATCAAAGTAATATATTTATGTAGATTGCTTTAGATGTTATGTATACTACAGTACCCATTGAATATCATTTCATTTTTTTCGAATGTGAAAGAAAAAGTCTGGAATCATATTTTTTAATGACAGGCCTATCATGGTTCTCTTATGCGTTTTAATACAGTAATAAATTAATGGAATGGATAGGTTAAATTTTAAGTTAAATGTTTGAAAAACTGTTGAGTACTTCATGTACTTATAACGTACCCATACTTATAATCCAATTGAGCTTTTCTATGAGTTGTTGCATACGTAACAATGTGAATAATGTGATAAATTACTTTTAAAGTGTAGCCTATTTAATTCACTGTAAAATGACGATGGAAAATGGATTTAATATCCATTCTTTGCTTACCATCAAAACCGTATACTGTACAATGTATTCGTAAAAGCTTTATGAAATAGTATACAAAACGATGTCATATTAGAATATAAATAAGTGAGTAAGTGATAACGCTCTGGTCTGATAATAAAGAGAACCGCGAGTTCGAATCACGATCGGGACAAAAGTTTTTGACCACAACACAATCACAGAGATCGGAGACGATAAGCCGTCGGTCCCGACTACATAAAAAGTAGTCGTCATCTCTCATCATGATCCCTCTCACTCATTACCCACGTACAAGCCCAAGAGTTTATGTGGCCATAAAAACCAGTAGGTGTCATCATGAATGTATAAGCTTATGCATTGCTAGTTTATTCAGCTTTCCAACTGATTATTAATTTTGACAGCTGCAAGGTCTGGAGTGTCTGCATATAATATATAGTGGTGAAATTCACTTTAAACTGTCAGAATATTCCTCATGAACATCATTGCTACTCCTTCAACCATTTTGGCAGTTAGAAGTGAATCTGACTATAGACATTGATTAGCATAAAATAGAAATTCGGAGAGAACTGGAATTTATTACCGCATCTGCCTCCTCCTAGTGATATCATGCCATCGATTATTTTAACTTTAATATCTCAATTTTACCTCCTTTACTTTGTTCCATTGAGGTAGAGTAAACTATAATCAATGACCCAATAACTTCTTTATTGAAATTAGTATACTGTATTGATACACTATATATTCAGAGTTTGTGAAAAGTACTGTATGGAAACAACTGATTATTTCTTTCACAAGGAGAATTTGACGATAGGTCTGATTGGGGATCCTATTTGAATGAAAAAACTACTTTTCTGTCACATAAAAATTTTGGTCTGCCACCTTGGAACCGCCATTTGGACTTCAATTTCATTTTTCAAATGGGAAGTTAGTCATATGATACTTGATTTCAATACAGAATTTTAAGAGAAAATGATCGGCGAAAATCGCACATCTATATAAAACTTCAAAGTTATTTGCATTCAAAGATAGTAGTAAATTGTGAATGAGTACATAAAATGAATAGAAATGCGTAGGCTACATAGAAAATCTAAACTTTGAGATTTCAGTTAAAACTTCTACTCGATTTTTATGTACGAATTTATTTAATTTTTGTATGATTTAAGCTTAGTGGTATTTTTCAAATGTGAATAATTTTGAAACAGATTGAGATATCGATGTGTGGTTTCCGCCATTCATTTTTTCTTGGCCATTCAATTCTGTATCGAAATCATGTATCATTACTTAACCACCTTCCCTGTTAAAAAAATGAAGTTTCATTCAAAATGGCGGTTCCAAGGTGGCGGATCAAAATTTTAATGCAACAGAAAAGTAGTTTTTTTAATTCAAATAGGATCCCCAATCAGATCTATCGACAAATTCCCCTTTTAAAAGAAATATTCAGCGGTTTCCATACTTTTACATAGTTTCATCAGCTCTGTTTATTGCAAATAAACTGGGAAATTCTTCATTAATATAAATTTCTCATTGATTATCTATATAATATATACAGATCATTAGTTTATTCGAAAACTGCCAGCTCTTGCTATCATGTACATTATTGTTCAACTATTATTAATACCTATTGAATTGTTCTTCATCAAATTATTTGTATTAAATCATAATAAACACTATACTAATTGCATACTGTACCTAATGTGTTTTAGAAGCGATAGAAATTAAATCACAATAAAAGAGCTTGAATTATTTGTAATAAAAATAAAAATATTTTAATTGCACATCTTTTTCGTTCCAGGATCATAATGCCGAAAATAAAATCAGAGAAAAGGAGCGAGAAAGAAGTGACTGAAAATGGAGAAAAAAAATCGTCGAACGGCTGGGGTCAGGGAGGCCAACTATTCGGCACGGAAGCCACCGAAAACACATTCCAAGGAGCAGGATTCAAGGATAAGGATAAGGCACAGGAGACCCTTCGTCTGTTGGATGGACGGGACCCTCCCTATCAGTTTCAAATCATCAACTCTATGTACAACAGGGCAAAAGTCATCTATAAGCGGACTACTGACAAGGTAAATAGAAAAAAAATACATTAGACACAATGATGTGCTGAGAAATTTGGTTAATTTACACAGTACACTTATCTTTCATACACATTCCAGTTAAAATGCACACCATGTTGTGTAATTAGATACAAAAAGTTAGTTAATTACACACCATGTTGTGTGATTAGATATATGTTGTGTAATGAGATTAAATTAGATACAAAAACGCAAAATTTTATTTGTTAAAATATTTTACTGCACCTTAAATGCGGCGGGCCAATTTGTTAAAATCAAATCAAATTTATTAGAAAAAAGTTTAAATACAAATAGACAGAATGAAAAAATGTACGTAATATAAAAATAATATAAATTATAACTTGATATAATATAACATAACATGATATAAATTATTATAATTTTCTTTGAAAAAGTATAATTAAGAGTGGGATGATCGTATATAATATTATCCACATTGTTTGCAGAAGTCATATAATATAATTTTTGATAATCGACTAGGGCTCGACTAGCATGGGCTAAGTAAAAACTTGTGATCTAGACGATATCCATGTTGTAGATAGGTAGGTAGTTGTTACATACAATAATATAGAGAGTGTGAAATAAAATTAACAAGGAAACATTGAACACATTGACACCTCGCACGGATTCCTATCCAATCTCATTTTATTACTCAGCAGACATCCAAATAACCAGCCATACGGAAACCGATGCTCGGATAATTGATGCTTCACTGTATTAAGGTGATGAGAGAACAAAGATAATGTATGTGGTTTATTTGAACCAAACTAGTTTCAATGCTCTCAAGGCACCGTCGCTGGTTCAACCACAGAAGAGCATCATAACTTTTATCTCTGGGCTCAACTGCTCTAAAAAAAGATCAACTGCTATAAGAAATATTACTGTTTATGTGTTATATAGAAACAATAGCCTGATCAAAAAGCTTTCATCAATAATAAAATGAAGGTATCAAAATCTGTATTGGAAAATAAATGCAATGAAAACATAACAAATTAACTCATTTTGATTAGAATATGATTTCAAATTAACTAATAATTTTTGCATCAAATCTTAGGAGACTTGGAAAATTGTGAAAAATTAATAATGCTCCAAATACATTTCTCTCTAAACTTTGGATTTAAACTCCTTTATGAAATTATTAATACCGATGACTCTCACGATATAAAATTGAACCTATGTATAAGAATAAGTTGATTATAGCTATACAGTGGAATCCATTATAAATTACAGTTGAAAACATTAAAAGGAATTTTCATTTTTTGTTGGTTCCAATTCAAAATTATAACAATCTCTTCCAAAATTTTAATAATTTATTATATTGAAGTTGCTTTCCATGACGAAACACTATATAATAAATTTGTTGTAGTTCAGACTCTGTGTTATTGTAAATATTTGAAAAAAACACTTACTTTTGTTGGAGTATTACCTCAATTCTCCAACAAAAATATATGTTTTTCCAAATATTTACAAGAAACACAGTGTCTGAACTACAACAAAGTAATAAATTATAGTTGGCTGTGATCAGTAGGTAAAATTATAGTGGACCGTAAGACGATCGAATAAAGATCATCTTTGAATACTTGCTGATAAGTGCTATCAATATAGTATATTACCCAGAATCATAAAATATGAATAAAGAGATTGTGGTATGAAAAACCTGGTAGTAGGTACCTAGTGAAGACGCCAGAAAAGGTACGTAAATTAAAAAATGAAAATGCAAATTTTATTAAAAAATGACATCTTCTATATAATAAGAGAGAGTAGGGTTGTGTTTCTTCGTTTGTTCGCATCAAAACATGTCAACTTGTGGATTGCATACCGGAGAAACAGGAATGATTTAGATCTCCAAATTTTGCACATAGATTCTAAAAATATCAATCTCGTGCACCTGGAAGCCCAAATTTCAATTTTCCTTCTAGATTTTTCAGAATTAATGTTCAAATTTCATCTATGCTACCGTACATGACGTTCCATAGGCTATTGTTGTAGCCCAGAAGTGTGTTTTTTATGAGGAGGTTATAATGCAGTTACAAGACTATCATTTTTGAACGGCCGTGTAGCGTAAGGGTAAAACGCTCGCTTACGCATGGTTCCTCGGTTTGAGTCCCGAATCTTCCCAGTTTTTTTGTTCTTAATTTTTTCCCTCGAAACGTATTATTATCAATTATTTTTTGAAGGAATTTGTTTTCATTACAATTGAACTTGGATTTTATCAAATAATTATTTTTAATGTAAAATTTTGCCACCAGTACAAATGAAATGGACATAGTCTTCATGCTGTAGGCCTATCATTGAATTTCATAAGAAAAACATGAATAGATCACAATAAAATAATAAAAGTAATAATTTATGTTCTTCAGTTATAATGTACTAGCAGGTAACCCGTGCTTCGCAAGGGGCTATTTTAAGACTTGACGTAATGAGATCCAGAAGAATTGAAAATAGGCCTATAAGAATCCTCGGTTGATTAAGAATTTATAAGCAGCATTTCAAGTCAGTCCAGTAGTTCAGACGTGATGATGCGCCAAACATAATTTTCCTATCCTCTACACGTGTATACATGTTTGAGCCAGTTCTTTCAGCTATTATAGTATAGAAGATGATAGATAGATGGATATATAGCCAGATGGATATATCATCCATCTATCTATCATCTTCTATACTATAATAAAGGAAATGAATGAGAATACATTTTGAAAGGTTTGAGATATCGATATGCGGTTTTCACCATACCTTTTCTCTGGAAATCCTGTATCGGAATCATGTATCATATGACCACCTTTCAATTAAAAAAAGAAGTTGGATTCAAAATGGCGGTTTCAAAATGGTGGAAAAAATTTGAGTGAAAAACCTGGAAAACCTTTTTTTATTATTCGAAAAGGATCCCCAACCATACCTATCTTCTAATTTCCCTTTCAAGAGAAATGTTCTGCTGCTTCCTTACAACAACTGAAAGCATGACAAATAATTGAAAACTTGACAAACTGAAAACTTGATATAATCAATTATTGAAGAATTTGAAATAGGTTTATAACTATCCTCGGTTAAGCAAGAATCTATATGCAAAATTTCAAGTTAATCAGTCCAGTAGTTCAGATGTGATGATGTGTCAAACATAATTTTCCTATACTTCACACCTGTATACGTGTAATAATCCAGTTCTTTCCTTTATTATAGTTTGGAAGATAATAGATGGATGGATGATCATTGTTATTTTACTAAAAGATAGAATAAGTTGAATAGTTTCCCTTTCAGAGGGAGTTTTGACAACCCACAAAGCTCATTTTTCATTTGAAGATAAAACGAAAATGTGCATATGACCTTATTTTTTTGCTCAGCTTGCCAAAATACCCCTCATTCCAATATTAAAATTTTCGACTGACTGTACAGTGAGTCATTCTATCAGGGCTCAAAAAATTTTGAAATTTTAATTAAATAAAAATGGAAGAAAATAATTTCTTTATGTAAATATCAACACCTTTATTCAAAGACATATTAACTGCATGCGTTTTCATATTGCCAATACAGCATTGATGAAACTGTAGACGTTTATTTAGCACTTTGACACAAAAAAGCTGTTCTAGCTGAAAAATTAATAATGCACGCCACGTGTAGGCCTTAAAGCACCAGGAAAACGAAGTTTCAAAACTATGGGCCAGTTGCACGTACGTCTGTTAAATGTGGACATCAATCAACGCTGATTAACAAATCAGCTTTAGTTTTTACAGATTCATTTCTGTTCCACAAAGATCGGTTAGTTTTTAATTCCGATTAAGTTTTCCGGTTAACTAACCAAGGTTTCAATGGTTTCACAATCCGGCATCACTGTAATTTATCTGACACCGACAGTGATGTTATTAAAATTATTATTCTAAACAAATGGCAAAAAAGTGAGGTTATGAGGTATTGACGCAGTGACTATTCATTAAGAATGTGCCATAAAAATGTTCTGTCTGTCGCCAGTGTCGTGCTATCTGCAAACGAAGAAGATCGAAAACAAACCTCAAAAATTAGAATCTAATTTTGAATGCCAATATCAGCTAAATACTTGCTTTTCTATTTTAGTAATGGATGAAATTCATTCATATATTTAGCTCATACTTTGAAATCTGTAGTTTTCTCACCAAAAACTAATTTTGGAAGACAGCTATCAGTAGGTACCTAATCGGCGTAAGTTGGATTTGATTCTCCTTGAATGGCCTGTTAAAATTTTTTTATGTCAATTCAGCGTTATTGCTTGAAATTTCTTTTTGTGCAACCAAAATGCATCAGTTAGCATTAATCTCAATTGAAGTATAGCATTTTATGGTAAATAAATAATTTTAACCAACGTACGTGCAACTGGTGGAAAGTTTTTTCTAATCAGATGTTTTTGAGATAAATTTGATGTAGCAGTTTCACATTCACCATATTATTAATATATACATATTATTAATTTGTTGTTGGTTATCCAACTTGTTTCCACTATTATTATTACTATTAAATTTTATAAAACTTTAAAGTGAAAAAGCACTCACATTTTTTGATGTGGCGACGTCCATTTTGTGCTGGTATCGCACATTTTCAAGCCAAACAGGAACTGAAGTGTTTAAGGTTATGAGGGTGAAATTTGGTGGGGGTGGAGGGGAGTTTTGGTGGTTAATGGAGGAGTAATGACTCTAAGTTGTTAGTATGTTCAATTACTTCCTGGAGTTCAATATAATGAAGGCTTGCACTTAATTTGAAGTGTAGTTGATAGGCAACTTGGTTCAGTTTGTCTTTAGTTCTATAGAGATGTTGTACTGTATTTTTGATGAATAACTGTTGTGCTTGCTTTTGAATTTTTTTGTGCTGGTGTGTTCTTGTTTTTTATAGTTATTTTTGCATAAGTAGGAGTTATCTGATTGTGTAAGCATTTGAGGTTGTAGGATATGGCTGATGATGTTTTCATAACCTTAATTCTTGTAGTTCTGTAGGTGTGGATGAGTTTTGTCCTTTCGGCAGAAATTTGTTGTTGGTTATCCATCTTGTTTCCACTATTATTATTACTATTAAATTTTATAAAACTTTAAAGTGAAAAAGCACTCACATTTTTTGGTGTAAGTGCACCTCCAGTGCCAACATACCTATTATCAAATTTTTGGTTGGGATCTATTTAGTATGTTATTTTAAGCACAAAATCACAAAAATTGAATGGCGCTCACTATTGTTTTTTAAATAAACTAAGTTCAAAGTAGCACAATTTTACATGCATTTAACCTATGAGTAGCAGCCATTTTGATTATTTAAATCATCAAATTATGATATTCCTAATCTGAGTTTTCCTAACCCAAAGCTTTTCCTAACCTAAGCTTTCCTAACATAAAGGTTTTCCTAACCTAAAGCTTCTCCTAACCTAAAGCTTTTCCTAACCTAAAGCTTTTCCTAACCTACAGCTTTTCCTAACCTTAGCTACGTATGGTTGCTACTTGTAGGGGCTAAGCTCTAGCCGGTATGCTCCCCCTATTATCTCAGTTATTATTGAAGATATCGACTCAATTTTTTTTTAAATGAAAGAGGAAGACAAAATAAAGCGCGCTAGCATATTTTTATACCATTTGATTTAATTTTAATATTAGAAATAGCTGTTTCAAAACTAACCTTATTCTATAGAATGGACGATTCTAAATTATAATGATTTGTATCAACTATTATTAAAGATATTATGGGACTAAATTTTTTTAATGAAAGAAGAAGAAAAAATACGTGTCGGTAACTGAATAACAATTCTAATCAATGAAATTTAATGTTATTAATATTAACAGCAAATTTTGAATTTTGTCCAACCTATAATACTATCATGTTTTTACTAGCACCATAGAGTTGTAGAGTTATAGAGTTGCTGCTCTATTCTCTAAAGGTCACAAATTTGAAGCATGCTAAATAGAGTTGTCATCGGTTTTTGAAATTGCTCGATAAGAAAGATTCCGATTTCAACTTGTTCGATTAATGATTCAAGAGTTCAATATTTATTTTATTGTTTTTTTATTGTTATTGTTTTACAAACTTCAATTTGATATATTTAAATTATAATTGTTCTACATTTTTTCCCATAATTGGAATACTTAATACATAATCGGGGAGTCCGATCTCACTAGGCATCAAACCTGCATCCTTGTAGAAACCAATCTGAAAAAACAAACCAATTCAAACTTTTTTTTGAAAAAATTGGAAACCCCAATGGGTACTAAATTTGTAAAGTCTCATTTAGGTATTAATAATTAAAGTTTATTTATTTATTCAATCATTCAGAATTATACAACTTACAGAAAAGTACCACAGGCTAACTTATGCTTAAAACGGTTCCAGTTATAATTTTCACTACCTATCTTCAATTTTTTCAAAAAAAAAATCCAATTTTGGGAAAAAAATAATTTTGAATTAGAACTCAAATGTATCAAATTTGAATAAAAATTCTAATTCCATCAAAGAGCTAACCATTACTGCTGACCACATTTTCTTCTGTATTTAATGCTATTGATGAAGTTGATAGGAAATCTGGAAAATATCAAAAATGTGCCAGTTGTTTGCCTGAAAAATGTTGAGAATATTTTTAAATGGAGCTAACCATAATTACTGCTGACCACATTTTCTCCTGTATCTAACGATATTGATGAAACCCTACCTACCAAAGTTTGATGTGACTATCAAACCTTAAGTGATGAAGACTGAGCAAGTCTGAGGGTTGCTCAGTCTTTATCTGGTAAGGCTTTGTTATATTAGGTTGGAAAATGCTTGGTTAGAGGGGAGCTCAATGGTTGGGCTGGACTGCATTTGTTAGTTCGAGTTAGGCTTTGTTGGGTTGGGGATAATAAAAAACTCAGGTTACAAAGGTTTGGGTTGAAAAAGGTTAGGTTAGGGGAGGTTAGGTTGGAAAGATTTTGCATAGAAAGGATTTGGTTAGGAGGCATTAGCTTAGAAACACTTAGGTTGAGAAAATCTTAGGTTAGGAGATACTTAGGCTAGGAAACTGTTGGGTTGGGAAAAATTAGGTTAGAAAAAGCTTTGGTTTGTGAAAGCTTAGGTTAGGAAAAGCTTTGGTTGGGGAAAGCTTCGATTAGGAAATGCTTAGGTTAAAAAAAGCACAAGTTAGGGAAAGCTTAGGTTGGGGAAAAATTGGTGAGGAAAAGCTAAGGTTGGAAAAATCTAAGGTTAGGGAAAGCCTATGTTAGGAAAAGATAAGGTTAGGAAAAGCACAGGTTAGGAGAAGCTAAGGTAAGGAAAAGCTTTGGTTGGGGAAAGCTTAGGTTAAGAAAACCTTGGGTGAGGAATAAGCTTAAGTTGGGAAAAGCTCTGGTTAGGAAAGCTTAGGTTAGGAGAAGCTAAGGTTGGGAGAATCTAAGGTTGAGTGAAGCTTAGGTTAGGGAAAGCTTTGGTTAGTGAAAGCTTAGGTGAGGAAAAGCTTCAAGTTAGGAGAAACTTAGGTTAGGTCAATCCAAGGTTAGGAAAAGCTTAGGTTAGGAAAAGCTTAGGTTGAGAAAAGCATGGGTTAGGAAAAGCTTTGGTTGGGAAAAGTTAAAATTGGGGAAAGCTCAGGTTAGGAGAAGCTTAGGTTAGGAGAATCTAAGGTTAGGTAAAGCTTAGGTTAGGGGAAGCTTTGGTTATTGAAAGCTCAGGTTAGGAAAAGCTTTAGGTTGGAAAAGCTTTGATTAGGGAAAGCTTTGGTTAGTGAAAGCTTAGGTTAGGAAAAGCTTTGAGTTAGGAGAAACTTAGGTTAGGAGAAGCTTGGGTTAGGAGAAACTTAGGTTAGGAAACTGTTGGGTTAGGAAAAGATTAGGTTAGAGGAAGCTCAGGTTAGGAAAAGCTTTAGTTAGCAAAAGCTTTGGTTTGTGAAAGCTTAGGTTGGGAAAAGCTTTGGTTGGGGAAAGCTTTGGTTAGTGAAGGCTTAGTTGAGGAAATCATTTGAGTTAGGAGAAACTTAGGTAAGGAGAAGCTAAGGTTAGGAAAAGCTTAGGTTGGGACATGCTTAGGTTAGGAAAAGCTTAGGTTAGAAAAAGCTTAGGTTGGGAAAAGCTTTTGTTGGGGAAAGTTAAGGTTGGGTAAAGCTTAGGTTAGGAGAAGCTAACGTTAGGTAAAGCTTAGGTTAGGAAAAGCTTTGGTTAGGAAAAGCTTTGGTTAGTGAAAGCTTAGGTTAGGAAAAGCTTAAAAAGCTCAGGTTAGGAAAAGCTTAGGTTGGGAAAAGCTTTGGTTGGGAAAAGTTAAGGTTAGGTAAAGCTTGGGTTAGTAAAACTTAGGTTAGGAGAAGCTAACGTTAGGTAAAGCTCAGGTTAGGAAAAGCTTGGGTTAGGGAGAGCTTTGGTTAGTGAAAGCATAGGTTAGGATAAGCTTTAGGTTAGGAAAAGCTTTGAGTTAGGAAAAACTTAGGTTAGGAGAAGCAAAGGTTAGGAGAAGCTTAGGTCAGGAAAAAGTCAAGTGTTAGGGAAAGCTTAGGTTAGAAGAAGCTAAGGTTAGGAGAAGCTAAGGTTAGGTAAAGCTTATGTTAGGAAAAGCTTTGGTTAGTTAAAGCTTAGGTTAGGAAAAGCTTTTAGGTTGGGAAAAACTCTAGTTAGGTGAAGCTAATTTTAGGAAAATCTCAGATTAGGAAAAGTTTAGTTTAGGAGAGATCTGTTCTTGGCCCAGGCTCAGTAAGCTTTGGTCATACTTGTTCAGGTTAGTAATTATTTGACTTGATTCAAGAGTTCTGTTGTGTATTTTTGAAAGAATAAGAACTCTCAGTAGAATTATTTCAATGATCTTTATTGAACACTTTATATTATTGTTAAGTCGAATACGATACAGAATAGAAAATACTAGAACAGGTGAACAGCGCCTTATGAATGTGTCTGTCTTTGTGTTTCAAATTCAATGCCTGTCTGATCTTTTTGAATGTTGTAGTGTAGAAATGTACAATGGATAATAATTTAGATTATAATGCAAATGTTTGTAATATTCATATCATATTCATGTAAAATAAATGTTGTTGGTAATAAATTGAATCAGTGTTTTCTTCATTTCTGTGCAATATTTTATGTTGACTACTCTGTTTAGGCGGTAGTTCAAATATATATATATATAACAAGTTCATTCAATTAAAATGTATCATTGTCATAAGAAAATGTGATTAAGAGTAAAGGTTTGTACATTGTCCACCACTTCTTCAACTCCTAGTTCTTAACATTATAGTTCTTTCCATACTCAAAGAGTCTCCACTATTGAAAAATCTCTTTATCTTAACTCTTGAATCCTATCTCAATGTTCAATTGTTCTATTCAATCATCTTAATTACTATAAATATAAATGACTTGAACCTGACATAAATTGACCAGAACCTAATTGTTTTTTTAATGTTTAAATTAGTATTTTAGGATAGAATTTATATTACCGACACCTATTTTTTCTTCCTCTTCAATTTAAAAAAATTGATTGATATCTTAAAAAATAGTTGAGATACAATTTATTGTGAGATACAATTATTGTTAGTCACATAAACCAAAAATTACCAATTTCTGTTCTGTTTCAGGGTCAGCTTTAGAAAGTTAATGTTAATTTAATGAAAAACTCCCCAGAATAATATCTAATTTCTATTTAATTCATCGATTAATCAATTATATTGTATTCCAATGTCCATGCTTGCCTGTAGTTACCTCTTCAATCACTTTCGAAGAAGTTGAATTGATGCGAACACTCATTCGAGCAATCGCTTATTTTGAAATCTTTAATTCGGCCATAAAATATGAGTCAGCTGTGCTATTGGCTTCATTAATCACAGTTCATTCTTCATTGTTTACATAACCTCATTCTTCATTGTTGAGTCTCACTTCAGAAATTCAAACTGTTTTTTTTAATGTTTTAAAAAGTCTTTCAAAATAAAATTCATAGAAGCAACACCTATTTTTCCTTCTTCTTTCATCAAAAAAAAATTGAGTTGATACCTTCAAAAATAGTTGAGATAATAATATATTTAGAATCGTCCATTCTTCAAAATAAGGTTAGTTTTGAAACAGCTATTTCTAATATTAAAATCTAACTAAATTGTATAAAAATAGGCTAGCGCGCTTTATTTTTTCCTCCTCTTTTATTTAAAAAAAAATTTGAGTCGATATCTTCAATAATAACTGAGATAACAGGGGGAGCATGCCGGCTAGAATTTTGCCATGAGGGTGAAATTTGGTGGGGGTGGAGGGGAGTTTTGGTGGTTAATGGAGGAGTATTTAAATGAGTTTGTCAAACAGGGTGTGGGAGGAAAAGTTGATTTGGTCATTTAGAATATTGTTTGGCTGTTGTTTGTATATTTCAAACTGTTCTAGTACATTTAATGTTCTGTTTTTGTGGGAATAGTGGAGTATTTCGAGGTTGTTGTCTATGTCAGGGTGTGTGCGGTCAGTGGAGATAATGTGCCTCCATTAACCTCCTCCATTAACCACCAAAACTCCCCTCCACAACCACCAAATTTCACCCTCATAACCTTAAACACTTCAAGTTTTATAAAATGTAATAGTAATATTATTAATTATACAGATTTTGTGAAAATGAAAATATTTATCAATTATCAAAACAATACTATTATTATAAAAATAAAAATATTATCATTATTAAAAATATTTATCAAAATTATCAAAACAATATTATTGAGGTTAAGTGGTATCGGGTGTATACCATCTGACCGACCTACAAACTGACCGTCCTGTAAATTGACCTTCCTACAAACTGACCGTCCTGCAAAGTGACCGTTCTGCAAACTGACCGTCCTTAAGACGTCATAAGAACAGTCGGATTGCCATCCGGCTGGTTGTACTATGACGTCATTGATGTGTAACTAAATAATCCTAGGGCTCTATAAATACCAGGTACACGCAGTCGACATTTTGTTCCTTTACTGAAGGAGCGAAATTCAAATCTACACTGGAACTGTAATGCTTGTAAGCATTACATCTATATTATAATATTGTAATCACTTAATGTGATTAATAGGTAGTAAACAAATTAATCTTGAACTATTCAGATAAATGTTGTAGGAGAGTTTGTTGAAAAGTTTTGACTTTTCAAAAACAAATAATGGTAATTTTACCAACTTTTATGACCTAGAACTTCCAACTACATTCTTCATCCGATTCATGCGATTTTCGAGTTTTTTAAATTGATTGAAATAGTAATATCATGTGTAATCAAGTGATTAAAAGTAAAAGGTGTAAGACAATATTTATCTGATTATGTTAAATATTATGGAAGGAAAATTGAGCTTGAATAAGACTTCCATATTGCATTTTCTCTAGGCTGAGAACGCTGCAGCAATGGGCTACATGTATGAAATATTTTGTCAACTCCATTATGTTAAGCTGCGTTTACACCAAAGTTATTAATAAAATGTTAATAGCTTGAACGTAGCTTGACAAACACATATATATGTTCATCGCTGTGTATGATAAGTTAAGTTCAATCTAATAGAATCTATAAATGAAAAGCCTCTCTAAAAATGAATATTTCCTCTCTAGAAAAGCAAGTTTCCGATCTCAAAATGTACAGTCGCCGCGATAATAGTCACTGGTCTCCCAGAAACTAAAAATGAATCAATCCATGAGATCTTCGATTCATTATCAAAAACACTAAAAAGTGATCTTACCTGTAGGGATTTAAGTTCAGGACATAGATTACCGGTTAGGGAAAAGGGAAATTGTAAGCCTATTATTTTCAAGTTTGTAAGGAAACAAGACAAATTGGCGTGGATGTCGCAGTTCAAAAAATTATCTGCCTTGGATCCTGGTTTGCCTGGAATCTCCACAAAAACGGTTAATAAATCGTTACCGGATGGAAGAGTAAGCGTTTTTCATCACCTGACTCAATCTGTCATGAATTTGCTGAAGGAAACGAAAAAGGTCGCAGCTGACAAGCATTATCGTTTCGTCTGGATAAACGATGGCAAGATTCTGGTGAAAAAGGATGAGGGTAGGAACAACAAAACTTTTGTCATTGACAATGTAGCGGACCTGCAAAAACTATAAACTAATATGAACAGTTTTTAACTTATAAGTTTTAATTTGCCTCCTTTCTTATGACGAATATTCAAGATATCTTTGCATTATATGATTCTGAAAATAATACAACTGAAGTAGTTGAAGATTATTTAAATTATGTACGGTACCACAGTGTGAGGAGAAAGAGATTAACTTTTTAAATATATATTCAATGAATATCCGTAGCTTAGGTAAGAACTTTGATGAATTCATATGCACTCTTGAAAACTATAAAACTAAGCACGACATAATATTACTTACAGAGACTTGGTGTAATGTTAATATACCTTTTATGTATAATATACCGGGTTATAAAGTAGTGAATAAGAACTCTATTTTGAATAAATGTGATGGCCTATGCATATATATAAAGGACTCATTGAGTTTTGATTTATTAGATTGCAATATTAGAGAGTGTAATTCTATTAGTATTAACGTTGTAACACCTAGTGGTAAAAGTTTAAATATTATAGGGATATATAGATCTCCAAATGGAAATGTATCAAACTTTCTGGAGAGTATGGATGAATATTTGAGTAACATTCCGGAAGATGTCGATGTTTGTTTGGCAGGAGATATAAATTTAAACTTATGTTCAAATGATAAAATGACTAATGATTATTTAGATATAATGAACGGAAAGGGTTATAAACCTTATATTACCGGGCACACAAGAGTAACAGAGAATTCTAAATCATGCCTAGATCACATTTTTCTTAAAAATTCTGATAAAATTATTAAGTATAAAATAGGAAATATATTAAAAACCAACATAACGGATCACTTTTCTGTTTCACTTAATTTGGGATATATGGGTAACATAAACAGAATAAAAAGTAGAAAAGTTACTTACAAAAAATTAGATTACATCAAACTAAAAGAATGTCTGTCCCAAGAAAATTTGTTTTCCGAATTCAAAGATAATAACTGTGAGGTAAATCTGATGGTATCATCTTTTGTGGATACACTGAATAAGTTCATTGATACATCCTCTAGGGAGATAACAATATCACACAAAAACAAACCCTTGAAGCCATGGATGGTTCCAGGACTAATTAACGCGATCAATAAGAAGGATAAAATGTACAAAAAACTAGAAAAAGAGCCATTTAATAATAAATTAAAAGAAGATTTAAGATTGTATGAAAACACTTTGAATAAATTGATAATTACAACAAAAAATAGCTATTATACAAATGAAATAAATAAAAATAGTCAAAACCCCAGAACTCTCTGGAAATACATAAATGATATTATAGACGAAAGTAATCATGCTAATGAAGACATAAAATTGGAAGCATCGACATTGAACAGGTTCTTCGCGGAAGTAGGTATGAGACATGCAGAAGCTATAGATATCAGTAGGAATGAAGAGGTTCTGCAATTTAATAACTATGGTACCCTTCAAAACTCATAGTTTCTAACTCCAGTTGAAGCTTCAGAAGTAGAAGAAGTCATATCTAAATTGAAAAATAATGCTAGTCCTGGGACAGATAACATTTCAAACTTCACTTTGAAACAAATTGCTCAGTATATAGCGGCGCCTCTAGCTGATATTACTAACAAAATTTTTGTAACAGGTACTTTCCCTGATCACTTCAAAATTGCAAAGTTGAAACCAATATTCAAAGGGGGTGACAAGACTAAACCCAATAACTACAGGCCAATCAGCCTTTTAAGCAATTTATCTAAAATTGTTGAAAAACTTATTAAACTACGGTTAATCAACTTCTTAGACAAATACAATGTTATAGAGAAACAGCAATTTGGTTTTCAAAGAATTAAAAGCACAGAAGACGCATTGTGTAGTTTTGTGAATCAGATTAGTAGTAATTTAAACAACAGAAATAAAACCATGTCAATACTTTTAGACTTATCAAAAGCTTTCGATACAATACCACATGAAACCCTTTTCAAGAAATTACAAAAAATAGGAATAAGGGGAATTACTTTAGATTTATTCAAAAGCTGTTTACAGGATAGATCCCAAATATTGTACTTAAATTCACAGAAAAGCACCTTAAACCTCAATTCTTATGGCCTACCTCAGGGTACAGTCTTATCCCCTGTTTTATTCCTCATCTATGTTGATGATCTTTTGAAATTAAAATTGAAAAATGGCAGGATTGTGTCATTTGCCGACGATACAGCAATAATCTTCAATAGTGCTGATTGGCGGAGCTTGTTTAGTAATGCAGAAAGTGATCTATTGACAGTAAAAAGATGGCTTGACATAAACACCATGAGTTTAAATATAAATAAAACATAATACATAACTTTTTCACCAAATTCAACAGGAAAACCAGAAAACCATTTCAAGCTGAGACTGCATTCACTTTGCTCAAATCTTCAAATATGTAACTGCCCAGAAATAGAAAAAGTGAATAATACTAAATATCTTGGAGTAATAATTGATGAAAACTTGAAATGGCAGCCTCACATTTCTTTTCTGTGTAAAAAACTAAAATATATTTCTTATAAATTCCATAAATTAAACAAAATACTGAATTTAAATCACTTGAAAACTGTTTATCATGCCATTGTTCAATCAGTTTTACAATATGGTTTAGTAATATGGGGTGCTGCATATGATGTGCACATGGAAAATCTCTTCATCATTCAGAAAAATATAATAAATACCATCTTAAACAAACCAAGGTTATACCCAACAAATCTAATTTTCAAAGATTTTGATGTTTTTACCGTGAGACAACTCTATATCAAAGTCCTGTTAAAGTACCTAATGAAAAATAAAAGTATCTTCCCAAAGCTGAACAAGAACCTTTATCGTTTCAGACCAGCTGTAATAGAGAAATACAAAGTTTATCCTACAAAACTTTCATTGATCAGAAGGCAGCTTACTTATACGAGCAGTAAACTAATCAATGAAATACCTTTTGATTTAAATTTAAAAATTAATAAAAAAACCATGAAAGAGTGGATTAAGAGGGAGTATTTCTTTTCCTTATCAGGCATAGCATTTTAAATAGTTATTCATTTTTGTTTTTTGATCTCTGTATTTTTTCTGCTCTTTGGAATGTTTTGTTTGATTTTTGCTGATTCTATTGTAATTGTTTATTTATCAGTTGAATTTAAACCTAAATTTTTAGAATTATTTTCGAAATATTATTTATTTTTTTTTCTTTGTTATTTTGCAACTCTCACCAGCGGGCAAAGAGTTTTTTCTTTTTGCTGGTGATGCCTAGTTTTAAAAATATTTTATTCAAGAGTAAAATCATATATTATTCTTATTTTATTTAGTTTTATAATATTTTGTTTACAAAATGAAATTGTGTTATTGTTTTTATATTTTTAAAATTGGTCAAATTATGAAAATTTTGTAATATATGAATATAATTAATTTATGAATTGGCAAAAAAATAAATAAATAAATAAGGATCAAGTTATTAACATTTTGTTAATAACTTTGGTGTAAACGTAGCTTTATATAGTAAATGTATTTTTAAATTATTTTTTCTAAAAACAAAAGTCCAATACGTTGAAATATTTTGGCAACCTTCATTAAGTTAGTACAGTATAGTATTTTTCAATCAATTGTTCCATTGTCAATAAGTTTCCATGTCCTAGGACTATGCTATCAGCTAAATGCCGGATGAATACCACACCAATCTATTTCGTATGATTTTCAATGTAATTGAGTCATATCAATTCACAAAAACCATTTTCAAAACTAAGTATTGATCAAGTTTGAATGATAAAAATGTATACATGACATGAGTTTTTATGACAGTTGAAAGGCCGGTTGCACAAAAGTGGATTAAAGTTAATCTTTGGGCCTACTCATAATAATTATACCATTGTTAATAGGAGATTAACAATGCTTTACAGGCCTTTGTGCAACTAGGACTTACTGTTATACAGTAGATACCTACGCATATTGTAAAAAACAAAACACTCTTAGAATTGCCAATCAAAGATATCAGAACTTTTCTTGGCAAATCAATCAAAACTGACTTATAACAATCTACACACAAAGAAATTCAAATGAGATGAATCAAAACTAAAAGAAAAATGCAGAAAGATAGATGGAAGTTGAGAGGCAATGGACGATTGAACTGAGTTATATATTTACAAAATGAATACAAAATTATCTATTGAATCTCATATTCAATTCAAATTTTTCACAAACAAAACTCAATTAAATAATTTAGTAATAAAGCAAAGAAAAAGCTCGAATTTAATATAACATAATATGAATGTGACACAAAATTAAGTAAGTTTAAAGTAAGGAGTCTCAAAATCAGTCACAGACTCACAAATAAATTTTCAGTAATTAATGCATAAATATAAATCAGTTTTCATGTAATTATTATAAAGACTGAAACATTCATTCGATTATTTATTAATCTCAAACAATTAAATTTGTTAATTATATAATTAAATTAATAATGAAGAAAACACAAGGATTTTTTCTTTAAATTAAACAAGGACAAAGCTTAAATACAAAATAAAAATATGAATATGATACACAGTGAAGTAAGTTTGAAGTGAGGAGTCTCAAATGATTCAATTGACTTTTGTGACAAAATTCAATCTTACATCAATTTACAGGATCTAAATCTAAGATTTAGATCAATTCTTCATTTTTTTATACAGGTGAACCAGAAACATACCCATGTATTGAGTATCAAATTATTAAATTTATTTTTCCTTAAAGCAAAACTCAATGGAATAAGTTAGTAATAAAGCAGAGTGAAAGCTAAAATTTAATTACATATAAATATGATACAAAATGAAGTATAAACTTAAAGGAAGGAGCGGCTACCGAAGAACAAAAAGATACAGCAGTTTCAAATGGAATGGAATCTTCTGACATAATACAGGAGTCATCATGGATTCTGATATGATTACAATATTGGGGAAAACCGAAAACAATTTCAAACTATTGGGAATAATGAAAATTTCGACAAAGTAGTCTATCCTTTTAGAAAACTCATAACATAATCCACATATTCTTGTTTTCAATAAACATAATATACGTTCGTACATTATAATTAGTTTTTACAAAATAATATATCTTTCAATCAATATTTTAAAAAAAAACTGTAAAATACATAAAATCATAGACAACAATAACAATATATATTTTTACACATATTTATACTTGATCAACAAACCGAAATATAACACAACTCATGAAGGACAAAATATCTATAGAAAAAAAGGAAATGTCCTTCATGTACAATGGAATGATAATAACCAGTCTTATAAGCATTACTCAACACTTTACCAAATTACAAAAGCCTCATATTTTCCAAAATAAAAAAGATATTCAATATTATTACTGCTGTGCTACCAATTTTTCCTAATTTGGTTGGAATAGCATTTAACACCTATTAACCTAAGGATAGTTGTCGGCTCCAATGTAATAGATTCTTGATAAACTATGAATGGATCTATCGCCTATGAATGAGAAATCCAGTTTTCAGAGCAAATGAACTTATAATCTTCAAAAGAATTTTGGAGATATACACAAATACACAAAGAACAATATATTACAAGCCTAAGCATTTAAAGTTACTACAAGCTAAGGGTACTTATCCAGATTATAGTTGAAAAACAGTGGCTATTGGCTTGTATACACAAATAACAATATACGGACAAAATAGAACACTATAAACTGTTTAAAACTCAATTTAAAACATTAATAAATTCACTTAAACGAAAATTATTCAGAGAGCAAAAATTTACAACACACAACAGCCAGCCATGTTTTAGAGAGAAGAAAAAACAGGAAAAACTACAAGTCAGAACAGAGAGACCTCAAAAAATCATTGTCTACGTTACAGACACGTCACCAAAAAATTATAAATTACAAGTTTAGAATTCACATTTTATATTTGTTCTCAATAAAACTTTATTTTGAAACTATTATTTTAAATTTTTATATATATTCTCTATTTAAATAAACCGTTTATCTATTAATTTTGTTAACCCAGCCTCGGTGACACCATGGAACAATGCAACAATCATTTACGATAATAAATTCTCCATCAAAAAGTTTGTCCGTCTATCGATGACTCTGATATTTACTATAAAGTTTCATAGATCTCGAATTGAAGATTCAATTCCAATGTGAGAAAAAATGTAATATTACAAATACCCCCCTCTTGACATAAAAAAATTTTACTGTTTGAAAATTTAAAGAAAAAAAATTTACATTGACCCTAATGAAAATGTTGAATTGTAAATTCGAGAACAGTAACAATTTTTTTTATAAAAACATTACATGTCAACTATAATTGAAAATTATTATAAAAATTCATCAATAGCATTTGTTATTATGTTTCCAAACAATATTTCAAAGTATAGAATATCAAAATTACTTTTGAATTAGCTTTATAATTTAAAGGAAAATATCTCAACAGAAAGTTTAATATGTAAAGAATAGTTTTTTTTTTGAAATTGCAAATAAATTTAATAGATAGAAAATTAATTTTTATTGCATAAAAAAAATTTAGTATGTTGAATAAAAAATTTATTATTATTTTTATTTTTTAAATGAATTGATGAATTGTTACATTTAATTTTCACATAAAATTTCAATAAATCAAAAAATGTTCATTTCTTTCACTATTGACGCGGTTGATTTTATCAATGCACATTTTGGAAAACAGTCCGTTAAGGCACTCAGTATGATTTTCAGTTAAGTGTGACTCCAATGTGATGACGTTAGTGTTGGGCTGATACGAATACTCATAGTGTTGGGCTGATACTTGTAGTCGACTGATGCATATCAAACTCGATACAGGTGACATCTCAGTTAGCATTGCCTCATGCTTGTAGTAGACGGCTGCATTCCAAACTCGATACAGAGTCACGTAAATTTTTTATCATATTTGTAATTATACAATGTACATTTCAGGCTTGAAATGACAATGTAATTCGTTTTTTGGAAAAGAGATAGACGCTGCATACAGGATTAATTTAGGTGAGGATTAATTTAGGTAAGGTTTGGTTTTTTGATACTTTCAGTGTTCAAGGTTTAGAGTTCTGCATACAGGAATAATTTAGGAGAGGATTTTTTTTTTTTTGAATCAATTCTTTCATGATACTGTGACTGTTATTTTGAATTCAAAGTTGCAAATGTGAACATGGATGGCAATTACCTCCAGGTAATATAGTAGTATTGAAGTTTGAGATACAAAGTCAGCAATAAGCGTTGGCATTGCTATTGGCGTATGCTTTGGTGTCGGCATTGGCATCGGCGTTGATATTGGCATTGGCATTAGCATTGGCGTAAGCATTGGCATTGGCGCAGGCATCGGCGTAGATTTTGGCATTGGCATCAGCATTGGCGCAGGCATTGGCATTGGCGCAGGCATCGGCGTAGATTTTGGCATTGGCATCAGCATTGGCGCAGGCATTGGCATCGGCGTAGATATTGGCGTTGGCATCAGCATTGGCGCAGGCATTGGCGTAGCTATTGGCATTGGCGCAGGCATTGGCATCAGCATTGGTGCAGGCATTGGCATCGGCGCAGGCATCGGCGTAGATTTTGGCATTGGCATCAGCATTGGCTTAGTTATTGGTGTAGATATTGGCGTAGTTATTAGTGTAGGCCTCAGCGTAGATTTTGGAGTAGTTATTGGTGTTGATATTGGTGTTGACATTGACATAGTTATTGGCGTTGGCATCAGCATTGGCGCAGATTTGGCATCAGCATTGGCGCAGATTTGGCATCAGCATTGGCGCAGGCATTGGCATCGGCGTAGATATTGGCGTTGGCATCAGCACAGGCATAGGCGTAGATTTTGGCGTAGTTATTGGTGTTGATATTGGTGTTGACATTGGCGTAGTTATTAGTATAGGTATTAGTGTAGATATTGGCATAGTTGAGTCACACTAGTTCGAAAATCACCCAAATGTTCTTAACACTCTGCATGGCGTTCACTTGTTGCCGATTTCGAGATTCACATGATAATTATTTCAATGTTAATGTCTGTGCTGTACCTGTTATCTTAAAATGCTTATAAACTAAAAAGAAAATCTTGATTAGGCTATCAATACAATCTAATACACATGAAAATTATTTTTAAGTATATAATCAATATAAAATTGAAATTTGTTAACATCTTATTATACAGTCAGCAATACATAAATTGTGAAATATGGAGATATCAATTATAAATTTCAATATAAAAAAAAAATAATTCCATTTATTCACTGTTCAAATATTAAAATTTAATCCATTCTTCAAAATAGAAATAGAATTTCATAACACCCTGTATCATCATCAAAATTGTAAAAAAAAACATCAGATCATCACAACAAAAAATAATTTCAATACATATTTCAATAATTTCAGACAATTGATCTTCTATTCACAATCATTTCATAATATATCTGCATTTCATTATCATTTAGTATAACATTTCATTTATAGCAAGTTCATTTCACATTTATGATTTATCATTCAGGGTTTCAAAATTATTTAGTTTTAATTTTGTGTTCAAAAATTGTATAAAAAGCAAATTATTTAATATTATTAATCATCGTTTGTTGGATACTATAGTTTATTTCGACTTTTCAATGTTCTAAACACAAACTACATTTCATGACAAAACTTTACTATCAATCATTAAACAAAAAAATCATTCAAAACATCAATAATATTTTGCTTCAAAGGCAATCAATATTCATACGTAATCATCTGCATCTATGGCAATCAACATTATTAATCATTATTTTGCATCTATGGCAATCAACATAAGTAATCAACACAAAAAAATTATCTCATTACTGCCTCTCTAAGTCATAACCTCTGTTATTCCTTCTTTAGGCAATAATGGGTTTCCATCTCAAAAAACAATCACATACCAGCAAAACTCTAATCAACAAACCCCACTAAAAATTCTACATACACTCCAGCATCCATTTCAAACGATAATCAATCATATCAAAATTTATAGAACAAACAGTTTTAAAAATTTTGAAAAAGATATCAATTACAAAACATTAGAAAAATTTCAACCTTTAACTCATTTCAATTGATAATATAACACAACGTTTTTATTCAATGAAAACATTATTATTTAAGCTAACTTTCATTGATACATCACATATATATGGCTACACAATTCATTAATACTTTCAAATTTTGAAGTTTATTTATTATAACAAAAGAATTTATACATAAGAATAGATTTCAGCATGTTCTAAATTGAACCATTTATTTTTGAAAATAATTTATAATTTAAAGACTGTATAATAAGTACAAACATTTCAAGATTACAATACAAAGATGATCAAGATGAATAATGGGTAAATAAGTTCCCTAAAAAAATACAAACAAGAGGAAAAGAAAACTGGGTAAATAAATTTCCTAAAACAATACAAAGAAGAGAAAGATTAATTAGAGCCTATCCTACATATCAGTACTGAACTTTCATGAGGAAGTATATTTAATAAAATATACTACTATGGAATTTTGTAAATTCCAAGTATGACTCTAATTTGTTATAATTGTGAGCTATCACTCCCACAAAAACAACTGGTGAAGGAAAAAAAATGTTGACTATTGTGACTGGGTGGAGAGTTCCTAGATGTCTGTAAGGCAATGTGATAGCAGACTCTAGTATCGGACCACAAAAACAAAAGTATGCAAAAGTTTTTTACAAACATTTGATGTTGCAGTCTTAAGGTTTTTATATCGCAAACAAGTAGGTCAGATAATCGAGTCCAGCCATATGTGGTTCACGCCCACACCTCTAAAAGAATCACACCTACTTGTCTACCAAAAATCCAAAGTATTGGACAGCAAAAAAAAAAAAAATAAAATGCAAAATGGGTTAAAAGCCCAGAAGAAAACTATAACCTAATTACATATGGCTTATGGCACGATATGCAATGAAAGATGAGAACATGGGACAAAATTTGCTCTGAAAAACCTAATTACCTAATATGATACCTGACAAAAATAGACATGATTAAAATATGTAATACATGATGAAAAAATATACCACAAGCAAACAATTATTTACACTACAATGGATAGATTTTAGAAAAGTTAAGTTTTATCAACAATTTAAAGATTAGGAAAATAAGCTACTATTTTAACTTCTAATATTATTTCAGAAGAATACAAATTTGAATGACTATGGACAAGATTGGTTAAGATATGCATCATAGAAGAAATTTACTGAACATTACACAAAGACAGGAAAGAATCGAAATTTGAAAAGATTAAGGGCCAAGAAAAATAGGCTACAGGAAAGAAAAAAGACACAATTATGGACTCTTACCATACACTGCGTAGCGATTATGCTATTCTGAATCCCGGCATAACACAGGATCCCTAATCATTGTGTGTTGGGGAATACCCTTTCATCATGTGATTCACTGTCATCATCTTGTAAGTAAGCAACTTGAAACAACCTTTGAATACTAATACATCAATGGAGACTTTGTGCTTTGTTTTCTTCAAGAACATAATTTTATTCATGGGTTCATTTGTTTCAACAAAGCCATTTTGCTTACAAAAGTTAGTCATGTTCACTTGAGAATGCATTGCATACACCTTTTCAATTCTCAGTTGAAAGTTGAACTCATCAACTTGACTCAAAGCAAGATTCATTTTGTTTACATTGTTCCTAACCTCTACAGAAACCTGTCTCATGTAATCATTCACTTTGTTTATAGTTTTCCTAACCTTCAATGTAGCAATATTACTTTCATGATAGTTGACTTTCAGTGAAGACAACTCCCTACCTACTTCTTTACTCAATTCTACTATCTCATTAAGGTTGACTTTTTCAACAACAGTAACTAGGCCTACATTGTCAGAAACTTGAATGAGTTGATCCTGTATCTTAACACTACTATTATCCTGCTTCAATTTGTTTTCATCTTCATGATTATCACTCAATGTTTCATGTGCATTTTTCAATAGAAGGTTTATAATAATCTGCTCTAGTCTAATGCTAGCAAATTCTTGCTTCATATCATCAAACCTAGCATTTTGCTCATCAAACCTAGCATTTTGATTTTTAAACATTTGGTCTAACTTAGCATTTTGCTTATCAAATTTAGCATTTTGCTCATCAAATCTAGCATTTAGCTCATCAAACTTTTGTGTTAAGAATGCTATAAGATTCAGATCATTTTTAATGTTTGCCATTTTGTAATATGCACTGATATCTATTCATTAAAACTTGATCTCTCTTGAACCGATTTCCCACTCAGCAACAAACCATTCATAACCTATCAAGATATCTATCCTACCAATAATTTTTTATAACCAGGGATTTCATGGTGTACCATTTGGGACATATTTATTTTGTAATTCGGTCCCACCAGGGGTACCATTTGCCGTGCTACCAATTTTTCCTAATTCGGTTGGAATAGCATTTAACACCTATTAACCTAAGGATAGTTGTCGGCTCCAATGTAATAGATTCTTGATAAACTATGAATGGATCTATCGCCTATGAATGAGAAATCCAGTTTTCAGAGCAAATGAACTTATAATCTTCAAAAGAATTTTGGAGATATACACAAATACACAAAGAACAATATATTACAAGCCTAAGCATTTAAAGTTACTACGAGCTAAGGGTACTTATCCAGATTATAGTTGAAAAACAGTGGCTATTGGCTTGTATACACAAATAACAATATACGGACAAAATAGAACACTATAAACTGTTTAAAACTCAATTTAAAACATTAATAAATTCACTTAAACGAAAATTATTCAGAGAGCAAAATTTTACAACACACAACAGCCAGCCATGTTTTAGAGAGAAGAAAAAACAGGAAAAAACTACAAGTCAGAACAGAGAGACCTCAAAAAATCATTGTCTACGTTACAGACACGTCACCAAAAAATTATAAATTACAAGTTTAGAATTCACATTTTATATTTGTTCTCAATAAAACTTTATTTTGAAACTATTATTTTAAATATTTATATATATTCTCTATTTAAATAAACCATTTATCTATTAATTTTGTTAACCCAGCCTCGGTGACACCATGGAACAATGCAACAATCATTTATGATAATAAATTCTCCGTCAAAAAGTTTGTCCGTCTATCGATGACTCTGATATTTACTATAAAGTTTCATAGATCTCGAATTGAAGATTCGATTCCAATGTGAGAAAAAATGTAATATTACATTACAATAGAGTGAATAAGATAAAAAGAAAATAAACTGAAATTGACTATAACATTAAGGGAAATAAGAAAGCAGATTCTTCATGAGGTTGATTACCCCACATTTTTGGTCTCAACCCATTTCTCAATGTATTCCTCAAATTTCTCGAGAACTCACATTCCATGTCCACTTTAACTTTGTACGTGGAATGTACCATCAAGTCACCATTTAATATTATCATTGAACAAGAACAACTATAGAAATATGTTACAAACTATAAAAACAAACAAATCAAAAGCAATATACTGTGGAGATCACAGTGCTGCTGCTTCTGCGGTGGTAAGTGGAAATTAACACACCGGATAGGAAATTAAGTTCGCCGGATAAGCTAGTCGTATATAACTAGTACTTCATCTTTTTGGATGAAGTTCCATACATTACCGACTTTCTGTTAGCATTCTGATCGAAGTTGACAAATGCATAGCATCTTACTGTGAAGAAATGTTTCACAATTTTACTTTTTAAATCACAGCATTCGGGTATTACTGCAGCAATGTCTTTCACAATTCTTTTACTGATAGAATCCAATCCGTTTTTCTGTATGTGTGTTCCAAATTTACGAAATAAAACTTCACAATTGATTATCAATTTGAATAGTTCAACATTTGGCATCTTCAAATTTCCCATGCTGAGATAGTCAACATAAAATGTTCGCCAGTTATTTTCAGTATCCCCCGGATTCAGGAACGCAGCACAGTTCGCACATTTGATATTTTTCAGCAATGCAAGCGTAGTGCTCCCCCCAATATTGAACTGTTTCAATTACACCATCTGGAAGGGAGTCTTGGCAATTGATGTCTTGGATTCTTGGTTTGGCGTGCGTTTCAAAGCAGATATCTGATCTTCATTCAGGATTACCTCCATCATCGATTCTTTCTCCTTGAGCTGTGCTTTCAGTGAGGAGACTTCATTTTCGAGCTGGAGAATTTTCTTCTGTTCTTCTGTAGCCTGAGCCTGAAACATATTATTTGAACTCTATTCAAACTGAAAATATAACATACTGAGTAAAATAATAAATTAAATAAAAGTGCAAAGACTCTCTTACAGTAAGCAAATTATTTTATTGCAGTCTGATTAGAATGTAAGCAAGTATGTTTAGTGTCATAGTCTGACTGTGGGTGTGTGTGACAGAGAGAGAGATTAAATTATTTACTTGATTCGTGTATAGGTAACAAAATATACAGGTTTGAATTTTAGGTAAAATATACAGAAATATGAATTTTTGAAATATACAGTATAAATACTCAAGTATTATAGTTGTTATACTCCATATGAATACTGTACCAAATTATGTATTATCCTTGTTAATGAATTTTAATACTATAAAAAGTATCCAAGGACCCAACATTGCATTGAACAAATTATCAATTGTATCAATGAAAATAATTGCTTCTTTTTAATATAGTTCATCGGGAGTGGCCATAGTCAAGTGGATCAGATGCTGGCTTTATAATTCAGAGGCCCGGGTTCAAATCCCAGCCCCGGCAAGATATTTATCTCGGACCACTCCCATGTTTCGGATGGACACGTTAAGTCGTCGGTCCCGGCTGCCTAAAAAGCAATCGTTAGGTCATGTCAGAGACCCTGAAAACTCTGACACCAGATCTGAGCCTGCCAGGTCACTCGATATTATTATTATTATTATTATAGTTTATCTCAAATTATTCAAGATATTTCTCAAAAAGATTAATTTGATGATTGCCATATTGGAATAAACGGGATCTATCATTTTCAAGGTTAAGGCCCAATTCATACTGGTCAGGGGTGCAGCGTGGCAGAGACATCAGTTTGGTGTCTGATTGGCTGAATGTTTTTGGGATCCTATAAGCTGTGCATGCACGAGATCTCCGCCAAGCTGCATGCCCGACCTGTATGAATTGGGCCCAAGATGGCCGTTTTTGGCTTATATATTTCTCAATATTCATCCCCAAATGTCTTAAATTTGAAAAATATTTATTCAAGTGGTTATTCAATTTTTCAATGCAGTTTTTCTATTGCAGTCTCAGAGAAGCAGAATGATATAAATTATTGTGTCACATGAAGCTCAATTGTTCATTCTATAATTTTATAGAATTTGTGCCACCTTGTTCCTGTAGCTGCACAGCTATTAAAGAAATAGTTGTTTGTCAGACAATAAATTCAGTCAAATGATAGGAATTCGATTTATTGTCTCCAAACTAACCTCAGAAGATGTGCAACTCCATCCTCTAGATCAGATTTTCCAGTTTCACAGGTTCCACTAATATTCAAAGATTCAACAATTCCACTAGTTTTCATAACCTGAAAAATAAAAGGAAATAATCAATGTTCATGAATGCAAATGGAAAAGTTTGAATGCCTCATTTCAAATTAATGGATTCAGGTTCCCAGATTTTCAATAATGTTTGTGAAAAACCCCCTTCCTCTATATACTCACAATTCAAAAAACTTGCCATAAAAATAGTAACGGAATAAGTTATTCAAAAGGAGACAATGATGATACACTTTATCAATAAAAAACTTTAAACTTAAGTTGCTAGATAAATGATAAGATTCAGTAGTATCTGATGATCAGTAGACCTACTGATTTAAAGTTGAGCATTTTGGGGCAAAACTTTACTTTACCTCCCCAGTTAGTTGATGACAAATTTCTGGTTGCAATCGGTTTGGAATATTATTTTGATTATGAAACCATAAAAAAATTGTGTCACTCATCTGTAGTTAATAATTAAACCAAGTACAAAGTAGATTTATAAAAAAAATGGAGCTTCGACTTACAATAAATCAGAAACATAGGTACTCTGTATTCTATGTACACAACTTAAAATAACACCTAATAGTATGATAGTAGAAGAGAGCATGGAGAGACGAGACTCTATGCTGTGTGACACTCCTAACAAACCTAAGCTATTCGTAACACCTAACAATAGTCAGTTGGCTGCTATTATACTGATTACATTTTCTAGCATGAATGATTGAAGACAAATGAATACTGGATTTACATGGATTATACAATTAACAACGTTCACTTTGAGATATTTTATTGAGAATCAAATAATTTTTGATATGTGTAATGGCCATCAACCTCAAAGAGATTAATAGTGATTTTAAAATTTACTTGAAATAATGATAAGTCAGCTATTGCATTGCAATACAATGTTAGATTTCCATTCATAATTATGGCTTCTACTGTTGCTGTACAAGCCAATCCAGGATGCAGAGTCATATCAATTATAGGATTATTTAGTATGGATCACATTAACAGTTTCAGCATCAAGTGTTTCGGAGCTTTCATCCACCACAGTTTAAATTGAAAAATTCACACTTTCTTCTAAAACTAAGTTATTGTACTTTCACCACTTTTGTTCATTTACCAAGATAGTCTATACTCTATATGCCTATTCATATAGGCTATGTGATTAAGTGTAACTTACTTAAACTCATAAGCGTACTACTTATTAAAATTAACTACAATAACTACAATTGGTTTCAATACTAACTAACATAGACTATTATTGGGTGAAAAAATCAACTTTTTGTACTGAAGCAAAGCTTTTAGGCCATGGATGGCCCATTGCAAACATTGACTGTTGATAGACTTTTTACCACATAATGTCTGCAAGTTGTTAGTGCTAACAAATAATAATCCATAAGTTCAAAGTTTTGAAACTATAGTAGTGGAATCAATTTTTTTGATATTATAATGTGAAATTATTTTTCTCATGATAAATTGAAAAAAGCTACCATAACAAGGCATGCTTTCCAAATTATAACCTACAGGTTAGGTGCTCAGCATTTTTCAAGTTGAAAAGCTAGGTTAATGGATCGATTTCTAATTAAGATTAGATATTTTCAACTTGTTCAACTTTTAATTTATAGTTACAGAATAATATAAGTTGAAGTTATAAAATGTTTAAAACTCACCTCACATAGTCTGGAAGTTGAAGTTGGTTTCCAATTAGTATGTCTACAGTTTTGTAGCCAAATACTCAAATAGCTTTTCTATAACTATCAGACGTAAAACGAAACGTTCGAAAGCCTTTGGCATCATTATTGCAAAAATTTGGTGCGGAGCAATCCCCCATAATTGCTATTTTATTTAAATTACAGTGGCAAAACTAGCAAATTCATAGCACACTCAATGTAAACGTGTATGAAAGATGGGAGGTCTATGGAACAAAATGGCGACTGCGTGTACCCAGTCTTTATAGTGCCTTAGGATTATGTTGTCATACACTAAATTGCTATCTGGTCCTTATGACGTCATAAGGACGGTCAGTTTGCAAAACGGTCACTTTGCAAGACGGTCAGTTTGTAGGACGGTCAGTTTGCAGGACGGTCACTTTGCAGGTCGGTCAGTTTGTAACCCCCCAAGTGGTATCAGTTAGAAAGCAATAATAGAAACAGATGTTCCTTTTTTAATTTCGACCATAATTTATGATTTGGTGATTTTTTATGAAATCGTATGTAACATTAATGAAGTTTGAACATTAATTTTGAAAAATCTAGAAGGAAAATTGAAATTTGGGCTTCCAGGTGCACGAGATTGATATTTTTTAAATCTATGTTCAAAATTTGGAGATCTAAATCATTCCCGTTTTTCCGGTATGCAATCCACAAGTTGACATGCTTTGATGCGAACACATGAACAAACACAGCCCTACTCTCTCTTATTATATAGAATATCAGACACAAATTCACAGTGAAACGAGTATTTCAGGTACCTACCTATTTTGTTTGGAATTGGGAAAACAAAAGGCTGCCCGATTAAAATTGAGGAGGATCTAATTAATACTAAAATTGATTGATGTATTGAAAAAAATCAATATGATTCTGTGAGGTTTCCAAGTATTATGTCTTCTTCAGTTTTATATACTATAATAAAGGAAAGAACTGGCTTATACACGTAAGGAATAGGGAATTATGTTTGACGCATCATCACGTCTGAAATATACTCAACTGAGTAATTTGAAATTTTGCATATAGATTCTTAATTAACCGAGGATGGTTAGGCCTATATGCCTATTTTCAGTTCTTCAATATTTTACTACCGGTACGTCAAGTTTTCAATTTGTCATGCTTCCAGTTGTTGTATAGAAGCAGCTGAACATTTCTTTTAAAAGGTACATTAGATAGGTATGATTCGAATAAAAATAACTGATTTTCCGCACCAATTTCTCAAACCGTTCAAAAGTTATTCTCATTCAAAGATACTGATAAATCATCCATCTATCCATCATCTTTACTATAATAATGGAAAGAGCTGGCTCATACACGTACGTGATGTAGGAAAATTATGTTTGACACATCATATCACGTCTGAACTACTGGACTGATTGATTTGAAATTTTGCATAAAGATTCTTCATTAACCGAGGATGGTTATAGGCCTATTTTCAATTTTCGAATTTTTTATTACGTCAAGTTTTCATTTTGCAAAGAATTAAAAATGAGACCCTTTCGAAGAACGGGTTACCTACTAGTTTTTCATACAGAAGGGCCTTCAAATTATGTAACAGCAGTGGGAAAGGGGAAGTTTATTAATAATGAGTAGAATTCAAAATTCATTAGAATTTGGTGAAATTGAAAATAAAGATGTGCAACTTTGAATACAAGATTGTATGTAAAATACAAATGAAGTTTTAATAATAATATTTTATGCTTTCTCCATGTAAAACATCGAATAGAGACACAAAATATGAAATAGAGCAGGAACTACATAGAATAAAATAGAATATAATATCATAAAACCCAGAAACTTGAGTACACTATACAATAATGTACATGTACTATACATACCTACATGAGTCCAGTATAGTTGGCTGTGGAGGCTGAATATATAATGTTCTAGTTGATCGTGATTGGCTGCTGCTGGTTTGATATAATATATTGTTAGGGGTTTCTACACTAATAACACACTTGAGGCGATCTATACTGATTAGATTTATTACTTATAGCACTAATGCACACGGAGGTTAACTAGAAACAACTATAAACTGATAACTACCTAATAAATTACACTGAATTATCACAAGCTTACGTTTACTAATACATTATAAATAAATGTTCAAGAATAACTGTCACCAAGAATAATAACTGTTTAAACAACTACAAAAGTCTTTTATCACTTTATGACTGGTCTGTCACGATGTAGAAGAAGTGAACAATACGACGCTAGTCCGTCCCGAGTCCCGACTGCATCTCGCGCCATTTATATAATAAATGCAATAGAACTTTCGAGACGGTTCTGGAGATGTCGAACACGCCCGACCAATCACAGTGCAAGGAGACTTCTACACCTTTTCCAACTGTTTTTAAGAAAGTATCAATTGTAATATTGAGAATAGTCATTTTTGTATTTCAGAAAACGTCAGATGTAAATGAGAATAGTCAATTGTATTTGAGAAGTCATCATTAGGGGTACAGGGAGTACAGGGGAAATAATTTCACCATTGAAAATATTAATTTGCCCCCATGCAAAGCCTATAGTAGTACGGTAATTGGAATACTGTGTACGTAATACAGAATCTTTTCCTGCTCAAATCAAACCTGTAGGCTACAGAAGAGCCACAACATGTCATTTGGAAAATTTTCTCATTTCCAATTGATATCTTCTCATTTACATTCGATGATTTCTCAAATACAATTCACTTCTCTCAATTACATGTGATGACTTCCAAAATACAATTGACTATTCTCATTCACATCTGACATTCTCTCAATTACAAGTGACTATTCTCAAATACAATTGATACTTTCTCAAATTAACTTGATACTTTCTCAAATAAAATTGGAAAAGGTGTAGATCATGCTTGTCATTGGTCGATGGTTCCCCTCACCAAAACTGGAAACACACTAGAACGATCTAGAAGCCCCCCTGCCACCTCTGTTGTTTATCAGAAACCACTCGCCTCCTGATATTCTTCTAAAGGCCTCATCCATAACAATTTGTTCAAGTGTTAGTTGATAATTATCTATTCAGTAGGAAATTTTAACTTCAACAACAGTTTAGCCTATTATGTACTTGTTTTGTGAATCCCTGGCATTTGGTTCATCTTTAGGTTCATCATTGCACTTTATTTGAATTTCAACAAATTGACTATACTCAGTTGTAGTTACTCTTTCTTATAATTATATACCTTTTTCACTGTAATTTCTTAATTGACTTATTATTATTTTTACCGAGATCCAACATACCTGTATACCAGCTTGGTAGCCTATGTACTCATGAAAAATGTTATCATTTCTATTTACGGTGCCATATCTCAGAATATAATCTGTCCATTTTTGTTTATTTTACTGTTGCTTTTTTGAAGGACAAACGCCACAACCTCAACGAAGCCATAGACGTTTTCGAAAAATGGATAGACGACTACAAATCGCACAGTCGATCCAAAGAGAACTTCAGCTACCTGCCGCTGGAGCTGATGGAAGATTACTTGCCACTTGCCAAACACTACAAAATCTCCGACACTTTCCTCATTGCCTTCAAACAAGTCGACGGTGATATCAAGAAGTTGCGCATGAAAAAAGTACCTGAGACAGAAATCACGTGGGATATAGAACGCAACAGGAATCTGAGAAAGTTGAACGAAAATATTCGCTCGAATTATCTGCAGCTTTTCGAAACTGACGAGCCGTTGAGGGGTCTGCCTTCTAAGGAACACACTGAGATGATATTGTGGGGCTACAGCAACGATAGCACCAAAATTAAGAAGTGTATTCCACTGATAAAAGAAAAAATTGATGATTAGTTGAAGCTATTCAAACCCAGATTCGAATTTATTTATTTCATCAATCACAAAAACAATCTTAGAAGAGTCAAAGATTTGAGATATTAAACAAATTTTGTAATTATGTTTTGTTTGAAGCTCAATCAGAAATCAGATTGATGTTTTCTGTTTTCTATTCGTCACGTATCACCGTCAACTTGAAGTAATTAAACCAATTATAATTATGTTTTGTATCAAGGACAATCAAATTTATTTGTCAATTCTTGTATCACCAAAGAACCTAATGATTGATGGTTATAGTTGTGCACCATTGGGAAAGCATGTAGAGTTCCTGAATTCTTGTTCTCTTATCCTATGGTTGTACCGCCTGCTGCTTTGTGTAATACCTACAGTCAGATTTATGTTGATCTATATGTATCACCAGTCCTGTCAGTGTTGATTGGAGGAACTTGATAAGATGTTTTGTAATAATAAAAAAAATGTATGATATAATTTTTATGTATGTATCAAGGTCAATCAATGACAAACATGTTGGATGTTATTTTTATAGGTATTGAATTTTGAAAATATTTGTAGAAGAATAATTTTATTCACATCCATGCAGGCCGTGGATTGGGGGGTATTCATCCGCAGGAACCTCCCCCGTTCCACTACCCCTACCCGGAAAAGAAAAATGTTGGAGTTTTCAATTGAAAACAGTTTTTAAGAGCTTTATCTTCTATTATTCATTAGATTTTTAGATTTGTCCATTTAAATGCCAAGCCTAATACTTATTTCTGTGCCCTCAACATTTTTTTCAAACACCACATAGAAAAAAGTTGGGGGGGGGGGCGATCGCCACAATTGCCTCCCCCTCAACTGGAATCGCATCAATGTATATCACATGCAACGTTAGTAGACAGTCTACTAACTTATTTGTATCACATTATGATGTCTACTATTATTTTCATGTTGCACATCTAATGTGAAGTGGTATTATAACTATCATAAATTTATTAATATGAAAATTATGTTGTGTTTATGTTCTTTGACTCCTGAAATTTGAATAATGAATCTCATAAATCAATTTTATTTGTGTTCTATTTTCAATGTGAAATGAATAAATTTGACTGATTATGAGTGAATAATTTTAATGGATACTTTAATGAATGAATTAATGACCCATTCATTGGCACCTATAATGCATTGATTTCTCAAATTTCCTTATAATAAATACTGCGGCTACTGTTAGATTCACCATCCATTAAAATTACAATATTATAAGTTTGAAGCTTATTCATTACGCTCACTGCTAATTTTTTAAAGCATTTTTTAAATTTCATTACTATGTGAATGTTGAATTCATAATCAATCTGGCATTCAATTCAGTTTAATTTTTTCACTCGTATATTTTTCATTTAATTTTTAATTTTTCATCCAATTAAACATAAAATTCTATTCTGCTAGTTCATTGATTTATTGAATTAATACTCAAAACTATAATCGCTCTACTAAGCTTGTACATTGAGATTTTTTGTTTTTATAATGAATAAAGTATAATTATTATAATATTTTATAATGTATATTAATACAATATTTAATTGTACTGTAATTAATATTCTTAATCGATATTAATCAAATGTGTTCATATTTAATGTAAAATATTCATTACCGTACACCATAATAATGCTTCCATGACGATAAATGTGGTATGTGATATAAAAAATAGTTGAATTAATTATTACATTACAACTAATGTGACCAATGCAATGTACTAAAATGAGGTCCACGTTACCGGTATTCATTTATTACATTCCACAATCACAATATCAAATAAATGATTGGGAGAGAATCAACAGGATGGACCCAAAACTGTTTCTCTCCCCAATTATTATTATTATTATTTTTATCCTGTTTGAGGTTTTGCTTGACCACTCTTCCCCTGGGCTCCGACCCCCAAAGGAGAGTGACAAGCGATTTTACCAGAGTGATTGCTCCACATGTCCATGTGGTAAACAATCATACTGGGTCCGTTACCATTGAATTGTTAGCCCTGAGTAGACGTAATGAACCAAGGATGACAGCCCTCTGCATTTGACCTGCGAGTGCAGTAGCAGCTCTCTCACAGGCTGGAATGGTTTTAAGGTTGACCAAAAACGAGGGTCTCATGCCACCCAAAACTCCTATAACTAACACCACCATTCTTATGGAGTAACTTGGGTTAAGCTTGCGCAGCTCTATTGATAGGTCTTGATATTTTGCCTGTTTTTCCTCCTCCTTGCTGACAATGTTGTCTTCAGCTGGTGCTGAGAACTCGATTACATACATTGTCTTTGCCACTATGTCAAGGAGGACAACATCAGGCTTTGTGGCTCCTAAAAGCCTGGTGGTGGAGAATGAGTAATTCCAATAAACTCGGCACATTTCATTCCCCACGTACCTCATTCCTGAGGGAGAAAAAACATTTTTCACTTGTGATATACACAACATTTTTCCTCCACCTACATTTTTATAAAAACTGCAAATAAAATAATTTTTAAAAACGTATGAGACCATACAATGTGTTACAACATAATCTGAAAAGAAAACAGAAACAGCTGGTTTGTAATCACAGTTCTCCGCCGACAGCGCTATGTGCTATCTGTCAGCAAAAGTTGTAACAACAATGGCCGCCACAACTACAACTATGATGAAGTTCCTGTTTCAAATTTGATTAGTTAATGAGGAATAGTTGGCTGGTATTTTGAATAACATGGAATAAAAAAATTTCTATACATTTTTTTAGTATAGTGATATGAAGTTTGTAATAATTGACCGAGCGAAGTGAGGTCTAAGATTCAAGTCGATGGTTTGGCATTTCTCTTAATGTTTAAATGTTTATATGTTGCACATATTAAGCCGATCTCCTGGTGACAAATGATTTTGTCAGAGAAGGCTTAGTTGTTGAAATTGTGCTGGACCCTGAGATCTGCGGATTTTTATCTGATCAATAATGTGATCCTAATTCTAGTGGTTTGAGGGTCTTGGAATTAAAAACATAGATATGCGGTTGACTGACTGCTCTTATAATAATGAGAATAATATAGAGAATATTACAAAATACATCTTTACATGGATAATCTAATAATCAATCTGTCTTTAAGAGACCGAATACACATGTCTTTAAGAGACCAAATACAATATAATGTCTTTAAGAGACCACATTTATGGGGCACATCTGATATTGTAGTGGGGGTATCAAGTACTTATCTAAGATCTGTCGTCCCCGAGTCCGGTGTCCAAAGGGTGCTGGATGAGGATGAAGGGTTATGGTCTCCAGGCATCGGGCTAGTGGCGTCAGATCGAAGATCGTCTTTCAGCCCCACACGGCAAGGTCAGATGTCCGATATTACCGGCCATCTCGGTCGGCGAATTCGTAAGCCCTCGTTCGACAGCAAGGCATATTTACAGCACGATCCTCGAATGAGTATTCAGGAATACACACACACACACACACAAAAAACCTGCAACACAAGTCACAACTACTTAGTAATGCTAGAATAAATAACATACTAAGTATTGTATTTGTAATATTACATTTTTTCTCACATTGGAATTGAATCTTCAATTCGAGATCTATGGAACTTTATAGTAAATATCAGAGTCATCAATAGACGGACAAACTTTTCGACGGAGAATTTTTTTATCGTAAATGATTGTTGCATTGTTCCATGGTGTCACCGAGGCTTGGTTAGCAGAATTAATAGATAAATAGTTTATTTAAATAGAGAATATATATGAAAGTTTAAAATAACAGTTTCAAAATAAAGTTTTATTGAGAACAGATGTAGAATGTGAATTCTAAACTTGTAAGTTATAATTTTTTGGTGACGTGTCTGTAGCGTGGACAATGATTTTTTGAGGTCTCTCTGTTCTGACTTGTAGTTTTTCCGGTGGTTTCTTTTTTCTCTAGAAAAATGGCTGGCTATGTGTTGTTGTAAAATTTTGCTCTGAATCATTTACGTTTATTAATGTTTTAAATTGAGTTTTAAACAATTTATAGTGTTCTATTTTGTTCCTATATTGCTATTTGTGTATTCAAGCCAATAGCCACTGTTTTTCAACTGTAAACTGGATAAGTACTTTAGTTTGTAATAGGCTACCTAATTTTAGATGCTTAGACTTTTAAGTTATTGTTCTTTGTATTTGTATAATTTTATCCATGAAGATTATAAGTTCATTTGCTCTGTAAACTGGATTTCTCATTCATAGGCGATAGATCCATTCATAGTTTATCAAGAATCTATTACATTGGAGCCGACAACTATCCTTAGGTTAATAGGTGTTAAATGCTATTCCAACCGATTTAAGGAAAAATTGGTAGCACGGCAAATGTTACCCCTGTGGTGGGACCGAATTACAAAATAAATATGTCCCAAATGGTACACCATGAAATCCCTGGTTATAGAAATTATGTGTAGGCTGATGTCTTGATAGGTTATGAATGGTATACTGCTGAGTGGGAGGTCAGTTCAAGAGAGATCAAGTCCTAATGAATATATTATCTGTGCAGACTAGCAAAATGGCATACAATATGAAAAATATTAAAAATGATGATGAGTTAATAGCTGCCTTAACACAACTGTTTGATGAGCAAAATGCTAGGTTAATGCTAGGTTTGATGAGATGAAGCAAGAATTTGCTAGCATTAGACTAGAGCAGGTTAGTATAAACCTTCTATTGAAAAATGCACATGAAACATTGAGTGATAATCATGAAGATGAAAACAAATTGAAGCAGGATAATAGTAGTGTTAAGATACAGGATCAACTCATTCAAGTTTCTGACAATGTAGGCCTAGTTACTGTTGTTGGAAAAGTCAACCTTAATGAGATAGTAGAATTGAGTAAAGAAGTAGGTAGGGAGTTGTCTTCACTGAAAGTCAACTATCATGAAAGTAATATTGCTACATTGAAGGTTAGGAAAACTATGAACAAAGTGAATGATTACATGAGACAGGTTTCTGTAGAGGTTAGGAACAATGTAAACAAAATGAATGTTGCTTTGAGTCAAGTTGATGAGTTCAACTTTCAACTGAGAATTGAAAAGGTGTATGCTATGCATTCTCAAGTGAACATGACTAACTTTTGTAGGCAAAACGGCTTTGTTGAAACAAATGAACCCATGAATAATATCATGTTCTTGAAGAAAACAAAACACAAAGTCACCATTGATGTGTTAGTATTCAAAGGTTGTTTCAAGTTGCTTATTTACAAGATGATGACAGTGAATCACATGATGAAAGGGTATTCCCCAGTACACAATGATTAGGAATCCTGTGTTATGCCGGGATTCAGAATAGCATAATCGCTACACAGTGTATGGTAAGAATCCATAATTGTGTCTTTTTTCTTTCCTGTAGCCTATTTTTCTTGGCCCTTAATCTTTTCAAATTTCGATTCTTTCCTGTCTTTGTGTAATGTTCAGTAAATTTCTTCTATGATGCATATCTTAACCAATCTTGTCCATAGTCATTTAAATTTGTATTCTTCTGAAATGATATTAGAAGTTAAAATAGTAGCTTATTTTCCTAATCTTTAAATTGTTGATAAAACTTAACTTTTCCAAAATCTATCCATTGTAGTGTAAATAATTGGTTGCTTGCGGTATATTTTTTCATCATGTATCACTTATTTTGAAATTTGTATTGTTTTAGGAAATTTATTTACCCAGTTTTCTGTTTCTCTTTTTTGTATTTTTTAGGGAACTTATTCACCCATTATTCATCTTGATCATCTTTGTATTATAATCTTGAAATGTTTGTACTTATTATACAGTCTTTAAATTATAAATTCTTTTGTTATAATAAATAAACTTCAAAATTTGAAAGTATTAATGAATTCTGTAGCCATATATATGTGATGTATTAATGAAAGTTAGCTTGAATAATAATGTTTTCATTGAATAAAAACGTTGTGTTATATTATCAATTGAAATGAGTTAAAGGTTAAAATTTTTCTAAAGTTTTTTGTGATTGATATCTTTTTCAAATTTTTAAAACTGTTTGTTCTATAAATTTTGATATGATTGATTATCGTTTGAAATGGATGCTGGAGTGTATGTAGAATTTTTGGTGGGGTTTGTTGATTAGAGTTTTGCTGGTATGTGATTGTTTTTTGAGATGGAAACCCATTATTGCCTAAAGAAGGAATAACAGAGGTTATGACTTAGAGAGGCAGTAATGAGATAATATTTTTTGTGTTGATTACTTATGTTGATTGCCATAGATGCAAAAATAATGATTAATAATGTTGATTGCCATAGATGCAGATGATTACTTATGAATATTGTTTGCCTTTGAAGCAAAATATTATTGATGTTTTGAATGGTTTCTTGTTTAATGTTTGATAGTAAAGTTTTGTCATGAAATGTAGTTTGTGTTTAGAACATTGAAAAGTCGAAATAAACTATAGTATCCGACAAATGATGATTAACAATATTAAATAATTTGCTTTTTATACAATTTTTGAACACAAAATTAAAACTAAATAATTTTGAAACCCTGAATGATAAATCATAAATGTGAAATGAACTTGCTATAAATAAAATGTTATACTAAATGATAATGAAATGCAGATATATTATGAAATGATTGTGAATAGAAGATCAATTGTCTGAACTTATTGAAATATATATTGAAATTAATTTTTGTTGTGATGATCTGATGTTTTTTACAATTTTGATAATGATACAGGGTGTTATGAAATTCTATTTCTATTTTGAAGAATGGATTAATTTTGATATTTGAACAGTGAATAGATGAAATGAAATTTTTTCTAGTGAAAATTTGTAATTGATATCTCCATATTTCACAATTTATGTATTGCTGACTGTATAATAGGATGTTAACAAATTTCAATTTTATATATACTTAAAAATAATTTTCATGTGTATTAGATTGTATTGATAGCCTAATCAAGATTTTCTTCTTAGTTTATAAGCATTTTAAGATAACAGGTACAGCACAGACATTAACATTGAAATAGTTATCATGTGAATCTCGAAATCAGCAACAAGTGAACGCCATGAAGAGTGTTAAGAACATTTGGGTGATTTTCGAACTAGTGTGACATAACTACGCCAATATCAACACCAATAACTATGCCTAAATCTACGCTGATGCCTACACTAATAACTACGCCAATGTCAACGCCAATAACTACGCCAATATCTACACTAATATCAACGCCAATAACTGCGCCGATGCCTGCGCCAACGCCGATGCCTACGCCAATGCCAATGCCTGTGCCAATGCCAAAATCTGCGCCAATGCTGATGCCAAAGCCAATAACTATGCCAATGTCAACACCAATAACTACACTAATAACTACACCAATAACTAAGCCAATATCTACACCAATAACTGCGCTAATGCCAATGTCTGCGCCAATGCCAATAGCTATGCCAATGCCTGCGCCAATGCCAATGCCTGCGCCAATGCCAATGCCTGCGCCAATGCCAATGCCAATATCAATGCCGATGCCAATGCCGACACCAAAGCATACGCCAATAGCAATGCCAATGCTTATTGCTGACTTTGTATCTCAAACTTCAACACTACTACATTACCTGGAGGTAATTGCCATCCATGTTCACATTCGCAACTTTGAATTCAGAATAACAGTCACAGTATCATGAAAGAATTGATTCAAAAAATCCTCTCCTAAATTATTCCTGTATGCAGAACTCTAAACCTTGAAAGCTGAAAATATCAAAAAACCAAACCTTACCTAAATTAATCCTCACCTAAATTAATCCTGTATGCAGCGTCTATCTCTTTTCCAAAAAACGAATTACATTGTCATTTCAAGCCTGAAATGTACATTGTATAATTATATGATACAAAATTTATGTGACTCTGTATCGAGTTTGGTATGCAGCCGTCTACTACAAGCATGAGGCAATGCTAACTGAGATGTCACCTGTATCGAGTTTGATATGCATCAGTCGACTACAAGTATCAGCCCAACACTACGTGCATCCAGATCAGCCCAACACTAACGTCATCACATTGGAGTCACACTTAACTGAAAATCATACTGAGTGCCTTAACGGACTGTTTTCCAAAAGGTGCATCAATAAAATCAACCGCGTCAATAGTGAAAGAAATGAACATTTTTTGATTTATTGAAATTTTATGTGAAAATTAAATGTAACAATTCATCAATTCATTTAAAATATATATATATATAAATAATAATAATAAATTTTTTCATTCAACATACTAATTTTTTTTATGCAATAGAAAATTGAATTTTTTCTATCTATTAAATTTCTGTGCAATTTCTAAAAACTATTCTTTACATATTAAACTTTCTGTTGAGATATTTTCCTTTAAATTATAAAGCTAAATCAAAAGTAATTTTGATATTCTATACTTTGAAATATTGTTTGGAAACATATAACAAATGCTATTGATGAATTTTTATAATAATTTTCAATTATAGTTGACATGTAATGTTTTTATAGAAAAAATTGTTACTGTTCTCAAATTTAATTTCAACAATTTTCAAACAGTAAAATTTTTTTTATGTCGAGAGGGGGGTATTTGTAATATTACATTTTTTCTCACATTGGAATTTCATCTTCAATTCGAGATCTATGGAACTTTATAGTAAATATCAGAGTCATCAATAGACGGACAAACTTTTCGACGGAGAATTTTTTTATCGTAAATGATTGTTGCATTGTTCCATGGTGTCACTGTGGCTTGGTTAGCAGAATTAATAGATAAATAGTTTATTTAAATATAGAATATATATGAAAGTTTAAAATAACAGTTTCAAAATAAAGTTTTATTGAGAACAGATGTAGAATGTGAATTCTAAACTTGTTAGTTATAATTTTTTGGTGACGTGTCTGTAGCGTGGACAATGATTTTTTGAGGTCTCTCTGTTCTGACTTGTAGTTTTTCCGGTGGTTTCTTTTTTCTCTAGAAAAATGGCTGGCTATGTGTTGTTGTAAAATTTTGCTCTGAATCATTTACGTTTATTAATGTTTTAAATTGAGTTTTAAACAATTTATAGTGTTCTATTTTGTTTGTATATTGCTATTTGTGTATTCAAGCCAATAGCCACTGTTTTTCAACTGTAAACTAGATAAGTATTTTAGTTTGTAGTAACTCTAAATAATTAGGCTTATAAGATATAGTTCTTTGTGTATTTGTATAAATTCATCTGAAGATTATAAGTTCATTTGCTCTGAAAACTGGATTTCTCATTCATAGTCGATAGATCCATTCATAATTTATCAAGAATCTATTACATTGGAGCCGACAACTATCCTTAGGTTAATAGGTGTTAAATGCTATTCCAACCGATTTAAGGAAAAATTGGTAGCACGGCATATTCAATGAATGATTTCTCAAGAAATCATCTAATGAATACAATTAATGCATACAATTCACATAAATATTAAAATTAGAAGAATATTATAGGTTTTAATTGTAGAATTTGAAATCTAAGTTACAGTCGCAGTTGATGTACAATCAGTGAGTATTTCAAACTTACTCACAATTACAAAATGTTAGAGATATAAATGACTACCAATAAAAATAGGAATATACTCCATTTAGTATAGCTTTCTTGTACATGAGGATATCCTCATACATCTCAGATGTAAGACTGCAAAATTGAGTAAAATTTCGATCATACAATAATTGATAATGAAGAATTTTTAAATCAGGGGCTGTTACCTGTAATATCAAAGTAATATCAAAATTATCAACATAAAGACAATACAACAATACTATAAAATATTCATTACTCACCCTTAAATGGGTTTTCGACTGTCACTAATCCATAGCCTACAATAATAATAAAGTGCAGCAGTCAACCGCTCTGAATGGAAATTAACTATATGCCATTAATAATTTAATAAAAGGATTAGCAATTTCAAAACTGGGATAAATAATTCCCAATAATATAATTTAATTTTGGTCTCCAGGAGAGAATAAAAAACTGTCTGGAAAAGTCATTATTGAATCAGGTCAATAAATAATTAAGCTCAGAAAACATGTCTGTACTCTACAGAAGATAAAAGCGGTCTCCTGTTCAGGTCTCCAAGTCGACCTAATCAGGCTCGAAAATAGGTATCAGGGCTGGCAATATTATGCATTAGAAAATACCAAAATACAAAGGACGTGGTGGGGATGACAATAGTTTCCCTCAATAGAACGAGAAAGGAATACAACTAACAAAGACAGAATACAGGAAAATTTCCTCGATCAAAGTAGAAGACTCAGCAATAGAATGGACGTTCAACTGATTTTTTATGATGATTTTGCGTTTACAACAATTCTAAGTACTCTAGGAAAACGTTTGAAAACAATAGAGGAAATATCAGAATTTAATTACATAATGTGCGGAATGACATCATGAAACTACTCCGATACCATGAGAAAATCACAACGTTAATCCAGCACTCTAATAAAATTTTATCTTGGAAAAGTTATAATTTCGAAAAAATAAATAAATTTTGGCACAATTTACGGCGAAACGCGGTAATAGATTTCCATGAAATTTGACAGGTATGTTCCTTTTTAAATTGCGCATCGACGTATATACAAGGTTTTTGGAAATTTTGCATTTCAAGGATAATATAAAAGGAAAAAGGAGCCTCCTTCATATGCCAATATTAGAGTAAAAATCAGACTATAGAATTATTCATCATAAATCAGCTGTCGAGTGGATTATAAATCGCATGCCATGAAGCAATTCAATATCTCAATGTAACTTGCTAGAAAATCAGCAGCTGTGTAGACTATAAATTGCATGCCGCATTGCATGCCTCATTAAATGCAATTTTTTATGCACTATTAAATAGGATGCAAAGAACTTATAACAGCTTGTCTGGGCGCCTAAATGTCTTCTGGTTTTCTCGCGCTTAATTTCCCGGAATTATCATATAATGCAATAATTAAATCTTGTGTAAACATGATCTGATCAAATAGTTGGTGTATCAGTGTGGATGTGCATAATATGGATGGGATGTCGTTGGTCGTTCAGCTATAAATGTTATTTATTTTATTCTATTGATTAAATTTTTGTTCATTATTTGTTACTATATTCTTTAATTTTTATAAGTTTCACAATTTTGAATTCTCAATTTGTTTCATTTTTACTTTTTTCATAAGTATTTGAAACCTTTGTATTTTTCATTTTTCAATTAAGCTGTGTTTTCGTAACGGGCAGAAGCAGAATCGATTGCAGCGCACCCAGGCGGGCAGAAACAGTAACATTCAAAGAACTAGTTCTTTGACATGAATTTTGCTTTATGTGTTATGGGTAATGAACTTTTTGGGTTGTCCAAAAGGTAATTCTGAAATGATTATTGGAGATTTAATTCAATAAAGTGAATTAATTGCTTTTTAAAACTCAGATAACTTTTCCACAATTATTAGTTACTTCAATAATTATGCAAAATTCTATGCTTTATAGGCATGTCAATCTAAGAGTTAACTTTTCATTTCCTATGCTTGAAATTTGTAAGGGTAAATTATTTGAAGTAACTGATTGTATTTCATTATTAATAAGATATTATTTTATTAACTAGAAGCATTCCATTATTAATAAGATATTATTATAATTATTTTATTAACTAGAATCAATTGCCTTCAGAGTCAATGCATGTTCTTTGAATCACATCGTTTATAGGTAGGCCTACCTACTATGAGTACCGTATTCAACTTCAAAGGCCTATTGAAGCTCTATCGAAAAAAAAATCAATAAATAAATAATAAATAAGTGCTTTAATTTTGGCATTCTTGGAATCTATGGGATATATTACACCAAGGGATATCAATATTGTAAACGTTTTTTAGGCAATTTTATTTTAGCAGTCCCCTTTTTGATCATTGGATGGGTACGGTCCAGGCTGATATACAATCATGTATAAGAATCGTGAGGCCAATTGACTGCCTAAATCAATATGCCTTCTCAGGCAATGTTCAATTAGGGACTCTTCACCAGTAAAAGCTATACGAATATTGGAAATTATTATTATTATAGATTAACACATATGACATGTACAAAGTGTATTCAAACAGGCGAACTAATTCTAATAATTATTGTTGAGATAACTATATCTTGCTTTAATAAACGAGTTCTGTTATGGTACTTTAAATAACACATAGCCTATTTTAAAATGGATGAATATTTATTAATTATAGAAGGTAACTAGTACCCTTGTGATATTCCAAAATGAAGCATGATTAGTTTCGACATTTTCAATAAGGACTCTCTTGACAATGACATAATTAGAAACTGGTCATGCTTATTTTGAATATTTTAGGGTAGGCCTACTAGTTATTATCTACAATTAACCATTAAAGTTGCCCTATTAAAATTAATACTTTATTAGGGTATTAATTAGAATTAGAGTAGCCTTTCAAACTCCTTATTCACTATAATGTTCTAAAAGCTTATCAATTTTAATCAAAACCTTGGAAATATAGCCTAGAAGGTAGAATTGAAAGTGATTATATTTGATGTGGCTTGGAACATCATATTTTCAACTTTTGCTTAAGTTATTTTTCATATTCAAAGAATTATTACCCCTTCAATGCAGTAAATAAGTACTATTACTTAATTCTTAATACAATACATAATAATTGTGATACCCTATTTTATATCCAATTCAAGTCTATTATTTAACTACGTGTTACCTATAGCATTTGCCAGTCAGCAATGTTAAATAATTTTATTAGTTCCAAAAAAGCAGAAGACATACAGAACCAATAAAGTTGTTAATAAGAGTTCGATGCTTTTGGGTTAAATATAGATTTAAAAATCCCTCAAGTATAAACAATTAAAACATATTTTATTAATTTCATGTCACTTGCTGTTTTCTTCAAAACTACCTGAATTGAAGCAGTTAGCAGGAGCGATCAGAAAAAGGAGATATTATTATGAATAACATGAAATAAACACATCAAGATGTACTGAAAAAATGAATATATTTCTTAGATTAGTCCATCTCTTTCTTCTGTAGGCTACTACATCATACATGAATCATATCCATGGAATATTATCCATAGTTGATTTTCTTTGTCATCCTCTACTTCTGGCTGGTACATCACTAGGCCTGAAATCAAAAAGTAATAGATAATTTATTATTCATTATAAAAAAAAACTTTGCAAAGTGAATTCTGAAATTGATTGTAATCTGTATAAGTTTTTAATTATATTTCTTGGGAAGGAACCCTCCAATAATGAATGACAAAGTAATATTATATGAGAAATTCCAATAAACCAACATTCAGTTGAATTATTATTAGCATCAATCTGTTAGTTGTGTAATTCTGAATGATTGAATAAATAAATCTCCATGCAGGAATTGGGATTAATCAGTGTGCCCCTAGATCAAAAGAACTTGTTGGTGAACAATATATTTTTGGATACCATGAACAATTATTTATTTATTTCTGTGGTCAGTAGGCCTACTTCTCGACCGTTTGGTTTACTTAACTCTTCCAAAATGTACTGCATAAAGTAATTTTTAGTTCTACATTTAGAGAAACAAGTTTAATGAAACAAATGGAAATAATCAATAAATTAATTGCTTAATCTGAAATGATGATTATCTACAACATTATAAGTAGAACTAAGTGATTTGAAAATGAATACCAAACTGCAAATACATAAATCTCTCTCAGAACAATGTGGGTATTTCATCCATGAATTTAATCATAAATTTTAAAAGGTGGAATGACTGTCATTAAAAGCTATTATTCAGTGTTTTCTACCAGCACTTGCTGGGTGAATTTTTGAAGTCATCTATTCATAGTTCTAATGTATGGTCATTTATAAAGTCATCATCCACTCAAGATCAAGATGGACAGTTGAGAAGAGTGTTTTAAAAACAATTTTAACATCAAATTATTGATGTAATGTTATCACATTATTAGATAATGTTACATAAATTATTTCTTTATGGAAGGAATCCCAAATATTATGAATAACTCTATTCCCTGAATGATAAGTGAATACATTGTTTTTTAAGCACTCTTCTCAACTGTCCATCTTGATCTCATGTGGTTTCAGGTAGTTTCGAAATATTAAGATTTCCTGTAAGCTATTAATGATTTCAAAATTCAGTCAGTTTTTCTATTATTTTAGTCACGTACCATAGTTAAATCTTACTATTTGAATATCTACCATCAAATCGATAATAAAACATTGAAGTGGATAAACCTTTTTAAAAAATGGGAAACTGTATAAAATGACATCGCCTATATAAAGTTTAAAAAATGAGTGGAATTTTATCTTACCTAACTAACTTATTCTAAGTATAGGTTCCAAAGAATTGTTCCATCCTGGTCAACAAAAAAGAATTCATATGCATTTCCTTTGAGCACATTCTCTTCAATATTTTGTTTGTAAATGGTACCTGAAAAAAGAAACATAATCTTTCAGCATATTCATTTTGGAGATAATGTGAAGTTAATCATCAATGATAAGACATAGTTTGGACTTTGAATAAATTAGAAGTGAACTGGGCCTCAATAAACTATTTACATTAGATATAAATACTATAAGTATATACTTACATTCATAGCACATAACAGAAAACACTTTAAAGTTTTATAATATAAATTAAAACAGGTGACACACGACATAGATAGATTAAAAACACTGAAAAACTTACATTACACTCTCTGCTCGGTTGAGAAAGGGGACACAGTTCCTTAAAAATTTCCGATTATAATGTAAGTTTTTCAGTGTTTTTAATCTATCTATGTTGTGTGTCTCCTGTTTTAATTTATACTATTCACATGATATACCTGGCATCACGCAATATATCGATCAATAGAGCATGAATAAGTTTTTCAAATACATTACTATTGTAGTTTAAATGAGTTTGGTAGCAATGGTCAACCAGAAAAATAGTACCTATTTTATATTTTTCCAATGGCAGTCTTTCAATATTCAATTACACTGACTCTGATCAAGTTATAACAATCTATTTAATATTGTTTCCAAGTGATTTTGAATTATAAATTAAGAGAAGATTAATTCATAGATAGGTACCAAAGACAAAGTAAATGTTTTAATAGTCAGGTTAGTTTTGTTATTATATTGATAAACTATGGGTTTACAATATTTTGAGGTGCAACAAGGATAATGGAAGTTTAGGACTTAGAATGTAATGAAATACTTCTAAGTCAAATTATGATATTATTTTTAATAAATCTGTTTGTGAAAACTACTAGCTCACTAGCTGCATTATAAAAAATGTATTTTGTGATTAGGCCAACTTACTGAAAGTGTAAAAGATTGTTAGCATGAAATGCTAAATGTTATCTTGGTTGAATAATGTTTTGAATCTGATTATTTAATGTTAATCTAATCAATCAATCTTGAATGAGTTTAAATCTAATCAGTTGATTAGATTTCTCTCTTTCTTGTGATAATTCTCTACCATACACAAACTAGCTAGTCTATGATTTACATTATTATTAAATACTACAAATTAAACATTAAAAAAATAAATAAATAAACTTTTGTTAACTTCTAACCTCTTGAAAAATGAAAAAGATAGCAATTTAGGCTTAGAGACTAGGTTATTAAAGGCCTACTACAGTGGGCTACCTGAATAAAAATTGTAAACATGCTAGTAGGCTACTCATAAAATTTATATCAAATAATTGTGTACGGTAAATCTAGCCTACTTTATTATGAGAAATTTAAGTGTACTTACTTGAATCCTCTATTACATCAGCAATTTCTAACCATATTCTATTTTTCAAATAGGTAATTCGTTGTGCAGGTCTGGAAAGTACAAAACTTTGAACTTCGAAAATTTCACGCCTTTCTGTTGTAAATCCATTTCAATTTCTCTTGTAAAAATTATAAGAATAAAGAAACCAATAGAAATATTTTATACCTCAATTTTCCACTGCAAATTAATTTCACAGTATAATAGTAGCAATCCGAAATCTGACAACCAATATCAAAACAAACCATCCAACAATTAAAGATTGAGGTTAAAAAGAACATGGCGTCTGATCCACAGAAAGATTATTCTGCTGGTGTCACGTGATCAGAGCAGAAAAGTGATTCGAAGCTGTCTGTTCTCGTCTAGTCCAGGCGCTGGCTTACATTGAGCAAACTTGAGAGAGGCAGAGAATTTGACTTCGGATTATTGTTAGGGGGTCTTTAGTGTATATGAAACTCGATGTCGTCACGTCACAGGGTGGTCGACAGCTTGGGGGGGAGGGGGGTAAGTTGTAAAAGATGCGCGTTTATAAAATCGCCTGTCCTGCAGTTACTATTCATAGTACAGCTTTTAATTTTTTCTCAATATTATGTACACATAACTGGCTTTCAATGTGGTCCTATACATTTTTGCGATAAACCGCATAGTTTTTCCGTAAAAAAATAAAATATCTCGAAAAATGTATTTTTTTATTATGGACTTTTTGTTATTTCTCGAATATTCAAGTAATTAGCCGACTTAGAGGAAAAGGCTCCCAATAAACGTTGTAGGCCGTTTCTTGCTGAATCCAATGATATATATAGTTTGGGGGTTACGATCATAGATGCGGCGGTGGGAGGGGGATAAGTAGCACTGTTACGCTGCGGCGCGGTCCTACCCCATGATTAATGCGCGTAATGGCCTGTCTATCGCATCGCTCCTACTAGTCTATGCATTCAAATTATGTATTTCAGGAACGCTATCTTATGTATTTTCGGTCGCTGAACACGATTTTTCAACTCTCAAGCCCTAATAATTGATAATTCTCATCATAATATACTAATTATGGTCAAAATTACAAACTTCATCTCATTATCATTATTTATGATTACATTGTAATGATAAACCATCCTGTTAGGAATCCTATATGTGTTTCTCGGTCGATAAAAAACTGATATTACATTAAGAGAGAATAATTATTCGATTTAGTCAATGATCACTTTGGAATTGCGAAAGTCAAGTAATGGAGTAAGTTAAACAAATAATATAGGCTACCCCATATAGAGCACCGTTTAACAGAAGTAAAATATTTTCTTAATATAAATTTACAGTTGAAGCACAAATAATGTCAATTACTCCCATGTGATATGACTAAATATTTGATTACAAAGGAAATACAACTCTAAAGCTGCGTTTACACCAAAGTTATTAAGGAGATGTTAATATAACTTAATCTTTATAGATTCTATTAGATTGAACATAACTTATCATACATATGATGTATATGCCAAGTTCCGTTCAATCTAATAGAATCTATAAAGATTAAGTTATTAACATCTTGTAACTTTGGTGTGAACGCAGCTTTATCAACTGATTTCTGTAACTTATATCTACGAATAGATACTTTTCATCTGGCTGAGTTTGACTGATTGTCTTGGGGTGGTACTTGAATGAAAGTGGAATGAGAGATATCCTTGTTGAATTTGAAATATTTGGAGAGAATACTGTTGGAAATCTATTGAGGGGAGATCAGTATAATTGAGGTGTGAGAGCAAGCAATCAATTCAATGAAACAACTACAAGGACTCATGAACGGTTCAAATATGAGAGATTGTCAAAGTATATTTGAAAGAAGTCAGGAGCTATTTGTGGAGTTTTTTAGAAACAAAATCAATGACTACTTGAAATTTATGACTGATTATTGTAACATAGTTTAAATTATCTTAAATTGTATTCATGTCTATAAGGAAGGACTCTGGTATTGCACATAGAAACTGTACGAGAAAAGATCCCATACTTTTTCCATTCAATCACACAAACTATGTTATAAAGTCTGTATTATATCTAGAAAATATGAAAAAATACCCATAGAAGTAGAAAATAATTTCCAATAAGGACACATTAACTCTATACAGTCAATACATTGACTCTCTGTCAAATGAAACCTTGAAATTTTAATAAATGTGACAACCGATCATGCTTTGGAGCAAACCCTCACTCGATCATCCAAAACTGAGTGATTGGAATAGATAGTTCTTCAAAGGCTTTCCTAAAATGGCTGCTACTATATAAATAAATCTTCCATCAAAGATATTCTGTTCAAGTATGTTGACATCATTAAGGATATCACTGGAGATTGTGAAGAAAGTCATCTAATGAAGTAAAACAAGAATAATGAGAGATGAGAATGATTTCCAGAAGCATAATCTTCTCAAGAGAACATAACATTTTTCTTCAAGACTCTGATGGACAACAGAATCTGCATAATGTTATCAATGGTCTGGAAGCAAGTGAAGAAGTGTGTGATTCTCTTTTGAACGTATAGAAAGAAATAGTTATTCGGTCTCCAACGATTTTTATCTGAACATAGTTGTGGCAAATTGAAAAAGTGTATTCTCACTTATAAAATAAAACAGAGTTCTTTCATTCTCCACGATGCAATCAAACAAAAATCCTAGTCTTAGTTAATTCTAGAACAAAAAGATCTGATCTCTGTATTTTTACTAGGTAGCTGTTTAAAGATAATTCAGCATTGAAATTTTAGTGCAGCATGCATTTCTACAATAACCGCAATCTCTGTCAACATCTGATGGATATTTGAAAAAAAACTCTTAATCTCACTTGGCCCATGAAATTGTAAGTGAAACTAGTTGTGGATTTGACTAAATCCCTAAATATCGTTGACAAATTCGCATAATGATGACATGGCTCTCCTGAATTCAACTCCTCTACTTCACTTTTCAAAAATTCAATACGCTGCAAGATTATGGAAACTTTGTGATGAGAAGAGTTATGAAAATTCTCAATAAAGATGGAGTGATACAGGTGGACATAGCTTTTCATGTCTATGGTCTAAAATCAAACAAAGGTAGTGAACATATTAGAAGCAGCAGAGTAAAAGAATCACTCCAATAATATGCTCTCCAAACCATCGAGACTTGATTTCTAAATCTGTGGCAGAGATTCATTAATGTGACATGCGAGAATCTATAAAGGAATAATCCATACGTTAGCTACGTGCAGGAATACATACATTCATTCATTTGTGGATAAAATTACAAATCATATAAATATGTTTGGGAAAGAATAACAGTCATGGCCCAAAACTATTTGAATCCCAAATTTTGATACTGAATAACTTATTACCATTTCAAGACAGTCTGAACGGGAATACCATAATGGATGAATCAATCAAAAGTTAGAGAATTATCATTATAATAATACTGTTAGAAATAATATGAATGAATATTTAAATTTTCATTTCATTTTGATTTGACACATTTCTATTATTATATTGGATATAATTTCTCAAAAGTTCACGACAAACTGGAGATTCACGAAAGATTAACCTTTTCATACTAAACATAATCATTATGATAATGAATGAATGATGGATTCCATTTCCACCATGAAGAACTAAGAAATTCCACAAATATTTCTTGGAAATTAACTGACCACTATATCAAGTAAGCGTGGCCAGTGTGCAGTTAATAATATAAATTAGCCTGCAGCGCATCACAATAAATTAATTTGAGATAAAAACAATAGAACATAAACAAATATAAATATTATCTTTATTCTATCCTAATATATTTCTTGAAATCCAAGTTTCGTTTATTTCAAACAGTCATTTCTTAGTTTCCTTGCAGAATGAGATGAAATTTGTAATTTTGACCATAATTAGTATATTATGATGAGAATTATAGATTATTGAGGCTTGAGAGTTGAAAAATCGTGTTCAGCGACCGAAAATACATAAGACAGCGTTCCTGGAATACATAATTTGAATGCATAGACTAGTAGGAGCGATGCGATAGACACTTAGACAGCCCATTACGCGTATAATTCATGGGGTAGGACCGCGCCGCAGCGTAACAGTGCTACTTATCCCCCTCCCACCGCCGCATCTATGATCGTAACCCCCAAACTATATATATCATTGGATTCAGCAAGAAACGGCCTACAACGTTTATTGGGAGCCTTTTCCTCTAAGTCGGCTAATTACTTGAATATTCGAGAAATAACAAAAAGTCCATGATAAAAAAATGCATTTTTCGAGATATTTTATTTTTTTACGGAAAAACTATGCGGTTTATCGCAAAAATGTATAGGACCACATTGAAAGCCAGTTATGTGTACATAATATTGAGAAAAAATTAAAAGCTGTACTATGGATAGTAACTGCAGGACAGGCGATTTTATAAACGCGCGTTTTTTACAACTTACCCCCCTCCCCCCCAAGCTGTCGACCACCATGGGACGTGACGACATCAAGTTTCATATACACTAAAGACCCTCTAACAATAATCCGAAGTCAAATTCTCTGCCTCTCTCATGTATGCTCAATGTAAGCCAGCGCCTGGACTAGTCGACAGAATCCCGAAATTAGTTCTTTTTCGACAAAACGGTTCACGAGCAGTGATCGGTCGAAGCAAAATAGCATTGTGTTGATAGGCCTTATAAAGAACGGCAAGATGAACGACAGTTCGTCTCTGATTTGAACAGTTCTTTTTTTCTGCTCAACTTTCTGCCGATGGGTGAATACTCCCATAAGAACCAATGTTAATTTAAAGTGAATTCTGTTGTCTGCCCGTTACGAAAACACACCTTTAGGTGGTATTTTTGTTGTTTGTATTATTTATTATTGCATAAGTTCGTATTATTTTTATCATTATTTTTCTTTTTTCATTTGTATCTGTACAATTTTTATTGTTAAGGAGACATATACAATTTTCGATTTGACGATTTGATGATGCCGTTTGAATTTAATCTTGATTTTTGAAATAAATTCTTGTATTTCTGAGAGAAAATTCAATCCATTATCACAGTGGATATGTTTAGGTTGACCTCTTCTTGAGACAAATTTATCAAGAGTCGCTAGAAAAGCATCTCGGTAGTGAGCTCAGATACATACTCTAAATGAGCTGCCCGGACAACTAATGTTACTAATGTCGATACAAACAATGCCAAATAACCCTTGTAGGTTTTTGTACTTTTGATAGGGCTAGCCTATTTAGTTACAAAAGGTCCAGCGAAATCAACTCCGACTATTAAGAAGACAGGCTCCCAATTTTTTCTGAATGAAGGGAGGTCAGACATTATAGGCTGCTTAGGTTGAGAGTGGAGTCTTGTACAACGTACGCATAGATGAATTCGGTGTCTGATTGAGCTGCAAGCAGAGATAATCCAAAATCTTCGTAGAACTATTGACCGAGTAGTACGAGGTTCAACATGTAAATTATCCATGTGGGTTTGATCGCATATCAAATTACCTTCATGACATTCTTTTGGCAATAGAAGTGGATGTTTGCTATCATATGATAGTGATGAATGCCGAAGGCGACCACCCACCCTGATGCACTCGGAAGAATCCAGGAATGGAGACAATGACAGCATAGAGGTAGGCACTTTTGATTTATGCAAGAGTCCAAGTGCCTCAGCGAAGTAGAACTGTTGATTCAACTGGACCAACGAGTAAAGTGCGGTGCAGTACTCTGCAGCACTGATTGCATTTGAAACGGTGACCTGTTGTGTTCTACGGCTGCGAAGATTGTATATATCCTTGTAGGATAGTGTGCTTACATTTATTGATGAATTTTTGAATGTTAGCTACGATGCGAACTGTCTTGTGGAGAGAAGAGCATTTTTCTAATTCTTGAAGCAAGTAAGACTTTTGTAGCACAGAAGTTATAAGTACTCAAGTTGGAGGCTTCAACTCTGACAAATCATCAATCATTTCTGTATTGTTTTGTGGCCATTCGTCTGGAATTACGTGCAACAATGATGGTCCATTCCACCACAGTGAGTGATTCATAAGTTGTTTAGGTGACAATCCATGGGAGGCAGCATTAGCTGGGTTGTCTACTGTTGAAATATGAAACCAAAATTCAGGTGCAGTGAGTTGTAAGGTTTGAATCACTCGATTAGCCACGTATATTTTCATTCTGTGTGAGGAGTCCTCAGCCAAGTCAGCACCAATTTAGCATCAGAATACAAACGGACACACAGTAAGCGACAAAGCGGTTGAGCCATATATTGTTTTATATAAGTAATATATAACCATATAACCATATATTACCATATAAGTTTTGCCAGAAGTAAAGCACCGTTAAGTTCAAGACGAGATATTGTTATAGTTTTTAGAGGTGCAACGCGAGTTTTAGACATGATGAGGTGCATACATACCAATTAAGAAAGTTTTATTTATTATATTTTGTATAACATTTATTTTATTAACTTGAGTTGGTGCTAAACCAGTTGAAACCCCATTCATTTTTATTGGTCAATTATTAACACTTATTTATGACACCTTTACATTAATTGATTCAATGAGGCGAGGTACTCTGATTGAAGACAGCGTTTTAAAAGAGTCAGAAATTTTCATCCATTGATGTACAAGCTCTTCAGTGAGCGGAGTGTCCCATTCTATATTTGAGATCCACACTAGTTTTAGGAAATATTTGCATGCAAAAATGACAGGAGACAGTAATCCAAGAGGATCAAACAACTTGGCTATGTACGACAAAATACCATTCCATAGTTTACCGTATTAAGCTGATATTCACGCACGTCCTCATTAGGGGAAGGACGATAAAATATGTGTTGGTACTGTCTATCTTGCTCACAAACCTCGATCTGAGGATACATAATTTTTATCTGAAGTCACAACCACATTATTAACACGAAAATTCAATAAAATCTGAGCAAGATCATTTTGAAGATTCGAGCCAGCGTGCAAAGCTTCATTAAAAATAGCACCATCATTACAGGGAGCGGATGCATTGAAGACAACACGGAGATGAGTGGTTGAACTAGTAGGTTTTAGTACACAATGGTGAGGGATTCCATAAGATGAGGATTTCAATGCAATAGACATGTGTCCAAGTTCAATATACTGGAGCATAGACTCATTGTACATTGTGCCAAAGAAGATAATTTTGAATAAAATTTAGAATTTAGAAATAGGCCGACACATCTAGAAAATACCTGAGTCTATACCTAATTCATGCAGGTGAACGGGCTAGAGTCAAGAAAACTTCAATTAATCTTGCCATGCCTGATTTAATAACTATAGAATAACACTACAATTTGAAATAATAGAAAAATACAAACAGCTTCAATAAACATTGGCAACTAAAATCGAACAACAGAAACAACAATTTCATGTTACTTTGGTGACATTCTTCATCTGATTCGGGGGCGCATATTACTATCCCCGATTAGATAGCAATACGTCACAAAACCAAACAATATCAGTCATCAAATAACAAGTTCATTTCAACATGGAATTACTCAAGAAAGAAAAGCCCGTTGAACCCAAGTTTCGTCGATAGTAACCCATATAACCCATTTCATAATAATTTTGAATCCCCACTTTTGATTGACATTCTCGAATGAACCTTTGTTTCACTACACTGCACTTTCGTTGGTCTGTACGTTGCTTTATCGTCGGGGTTACAGTACCTTGTTTTTGGCGGTGACGTCCTCTTACGTCCCTAGACCTGTCGTCTGAACGGGTGTCTTGAAGCGGTGTTACATAAAGTTGCGGAACCAAAGGGGTGGTAGTACAAGAAGTTGGTTTGGGGACACACATGAACCGCTGTAAATAAATGTATTACAGCATTAATTTCTAACTCTTCCTACAATTCATCAAAAGCTAAAACAGGAGTTATCTATTGATTACAATTAATTAAATTCTCTCATTCTTTGAATCCTCATTTTATATAGATTTTTATCTTTAAACTACTGATTCTTTTTATCAGAATTAATGGATCTTTCTTCACAAATAATTCAAATTGAAATGATGCTAACTTATATGACATTTTTCGTTTGGTTTGCGAAATCAAATATAATTTTTCATATAGTAGCTCGGCTAGTATTGTTGGAAACTTGTGCGCCAGCCAACATTTATTTTATTTATTATTTATGAACTATAGGACGCAATCCAAGTGTAAATAACGGGCATTCGCCCAAAACTGCTCAGAACCTTAATTAAAAATGAACATTCCAGAGTTTATGATTTGATTTACCTACAAATACAAGTCCAAAAACTAGTATCAACTGAAATTATGAATTTATCACCTAATAAAACAAGACACTTTATAACACAATAAAAGAAAAAAATATTGAAAATTTCACTTTAAGGAAAGATAATGTTTGCCTTATAAGATTCATCTTGTGGATAGTTTTTACCTTTAATTAAATAAAATTAGTAGGCACATAGAAAATAATTTAAATTGTATTAAAATTTGAACATTCATTAATATTAATTTCCTGGAGAAGAAAAACTTTCTTCTTCATCTATTAAGATTTCTATCATAAAAAATTTACTAAATCATTCAAAAGCCTTAATGACATAAGAAAACAGAGTCTGAAAAATATAAATTAAAAAATGTCATAAACTCAATATGAACATAATCTTAAAAGTTTCATTCCAATTTAAAGGCTATCTTCCTGACTTTCAGCAATACTCTACGATAATATATCTCCAGAAACAATAACTCAAATGTCACGTAACTGAAAACTTTCTATACTTCTTTAGAAAAAAAAATTATACTTATCTTCCATCACTAATAAAATCAAAAGGATTATTCTCAATCAATATTATTAACTTGAAAAATAACAGGCTTAATTAATTCAATACTCTTATGGAAGTTTCAATCAATTAAATTCCCTAAATTATATTTTAACCTTATTTTACGTACCTTAGCGGTTATTTGAAGAAACAATTATTCGTACATGATGAAGAAACACAATTAAACCTTTCAGGACATGGCACTACTAGAAAATTTAAACTTTAATAAAAATAAAACTAGCTCCTACATTAACTAAAAATGATATAAACTCATAAACTTGCCCAAAAAGGGCGAAACATAATGACTACATCTTTACTCTCGTAGTGCTCCTAGCAAAGTGTCCTCCGAAACGTAATCTGGTCTGGCGGCTGGGGAATCCCCACTACTGTATTTAGAAACAGGTCTCCTATTGGGCGAAAGGAATCAATTTGACCAATCGTCGCGTGGCTTATAGAGCCTTTGGACCAAATAGTAACTGCAAAATCGGTAGTTTGTTATAATTTCAATGCTTGCTGTTTTCCAACTTATCGCACTTTATGTCGCGACAAGAAGGCTAAGTTTTAGAGATAATTCCATAATCTACATTCCTCGACGACTCGGAGCCACAATTTTTAAATATCTATCATGGGAAACTCGAAGTCATGGCCGTTCATAATAGAGAGAGAAAATAATTTATTTCGCTAACTCACTTACAATAATGGCTCTAGTCTATTGCGTATTAAATTTACTATTATAACTTGGGAAAAGGCCTGAATTAAAGAGAGTGCCCGGCACAACATCTTTGTTGAATGATACTGTAAGCGTTTTTCTAAGGACAAATATTTCTTCATAGTACTGCTGCGATTGCATGTCGCCAAGCTTGACAGGCTGATTTTTGAATGGAAGCGCTACTTTGTAGCAACCTGAATCAGTACAAGTGGTGGTTTCAGTATACAATTTTTCACAAAATATCTTAGATGGATCTTCATTACAAAAAGTTGGCACTTCTTCTACTTCCCAAAATTTTTGAAGAACTTCATGAATAGGATCAATTGTGGTTAAAAGTGATACTCTTTTAGCAGCGGTTTCACAGTCAATAATATCGCTTGTAATATTACCCATGATAACCCATCCGAATCGGGTGCACCTGGATTACCAGTAATAAATTTCTTAGATTGCTCACTCAACGTTTGTAAGAATAAGTCAGCTCCAATTAACGGATCAATAGGTTTTTATTTCTAAAATTCATTGTCAGCTAGTTTCAGGTTGGAAAACTGCATGCATAGGTTGAGATTCAAGTTTTCAACAGGCTGATAACAAGTGATCTGGGGCAGAACATAGTCTCAAGTCTGAGATGCGGTTGAATAAGTGAAGAGATACAAATTTGAACTTCATTATTGCATTGAGTTACAGTTGAGCCTATTCCAACTAGGCCGCCTTTTCTGGGATTAGGTTTGAGATGCAATCTATTAAATATTTTTTTTTTGTAATAGCAGTGATTTGAGATGCGCTGTCAATAATGGCCCGCACACAATGTGGTGGGTCCGTATCACAGCGACAAGTAGTGTTTTTGAACGATATTAGTGTCACAGAGACAAGTTTCATAGGAACAAGTATTTTCATGAATGGCAGTCTCACAGGAACAAGTTCCCACAGAGACAAGGTGAGTCTCACAGAGACAAGGTCAGTCTCACAGAGACAAGGTCAGTCTCACAGAGACAAGGTCAGTCTCACCGGAAAGTAGTGTCACTGGAACAAGAAGAGGGGAAGAGTCCCATTCGAACAAGTGGAGTGTCACAGAGACAAGGTCAGTCTCACAGGAACAAGGTTGGTGTGATGTGTTGCCTACACATGAAGATGAAGGCATTCCATTTGCTCTAATAAATTGGATGTCATCTGTTTTTTAATATATATATCTATATATATCTGAGTGTCGCATAAGGGACACACTATTTTTAATTCCTCACCCACCATATAGCATATATAATATATCAAACTTTCTTACTCCCACTAAACCACATCACTCTCTCACACATACCCTTTCTTCGGGCTCTCTCACTCGCTCTCTCTCTCTCTCTTTCTCTCACTCTCTCTCACACACACACATGATAATGAATTGAAATGCAGATTTCTGTCTTTGACACTAATATCATGCTTTAGTTAGATCAATAATGTTTCAATAGCCATTTAGATCTAGGTGAACTCTTTGTAACACAAAAACTAATAATTAAAACCACCCTTGATAAAGCTTGATTAGTCCCAACCGATATGGTTTTCAGTAACTTTAAGGACATGACAAAAAGACAATAATTGTGGGTTGGAAACGTAATTTTGAATATTTATTATAATAAAATATAAATTCCATTTTCCCGGTGCTCTAAACTCGTTATTCAATAACAAGCCTACAGTTTAAGAGCCATCACTGATACGTCACTTAGTATTGTAATATTAAATTTTTTCTCACATTGGAATTGAATCTTCAATTCGAGATCTATGGAACTTTATAGTAAATATCAGAGTCATCAATAGACGGACAAACTTTTCGACGGAGAATTTTTTTATCGTAAATGATTGTTGCATTGTTCCATGGTGTCACCGAGGCTTGGTTAGCAGAATTAATAGATAAATAGTTTATTTAAATAGAGAATATATATAAAAGTTTAAAATAACAGTTTCAAAATAAAGTTTTATTGAGAACAGATGTAGAATGTGAATTCTAAACTTGTAAGTTATAATTTTTTGGTGACGTGTCTGTAAAATCGACACCGAACCATGCTTTGTTCTGACTTGTAGTTTTTTCCGGTGGCTTCTTTCTTCTCTGAAACTAATGGCTGTCTATGTTTGTGTTGTAAATTTTTGCTCTTAATCATTTTCGTTCATATGAATTTATTAATGTTTTAAATTGAGTTTTAAACAATTTATAGTGTTCTATTTTGTCCATAAAATTTGTTTTGTGTGTATACAAGCCAATAGCCACTGTTTTTCAACTGTAAACTGGATAAGTACTTTAGTTTGTAATAGGCTACCTAATTTTAGATGCTTAGACTTGTAAGTTATTGTTCTTTGTATTTGTATAATTTTATCCATGAAGATTATAAGTTCATTTGCTCTGTAAACTGGATTTCTCATTCATAGGCGATAGATCCATTCATAGTTTATCAAGAATCTATTACATTGGAGCCGACAACTATCCTTAGGTTAATAGGTGTTAAATGCTATTCCAACCGATTTAAGGAAAAATTGGTAGCACGGCAAATGTTACCCCTGTGGTGGGACCGAATTACAAAATAAATATGTCCCAAATGGTACACCATGAAATCCCTGGTTATAGAAATTATGTGTAGGCTGATGTCTTGATAGGTTATGAATGGTATACTGCTGAGTGGGAGGTCAGTTCAAGAGAGATCAAGTCCTAATGAATATATTATCTGTGCAGACTAGCAAAATGGCATACAATATGAAAAATATTAAAAATGATGATGAGTTAATAGCTGCCTTAACACAACTGTTTGATGAGCAAAATGCTAGGTTTAATGCTAGGTTTGATGAGATGAAGCAAGAATTTGCTAGCATTAGACTAGAGCAGGTTAGTATAAACCTTCTATTGAAAAATGCACATGAAACATTGAGTGATAATCATGAAGATGAAAACAAATTGAAGCAGGATAATAGTAGTATTAAGATACAGGATCAACTCATTCAAGTTTCTGACAATGTAGGCCTAGTTACTGTTGTTGGAAAAGTCAACCTTAATGAGATAGTAGAATTGAGTAAAGAAGTAGGTAGGGAGTTGTCTTCACACTGAAAGTCAACTATCATGAAAGTGTCATTGCTACATTGAAGGTTAGGAAAACTATAAATAAAGTGAATGATTACATGAGACAGGTTTCTGTGGAGGTTAGGAATAATGTAAACAAAATGAATGTTGCTTTGAGTCAAGTTGATGAGTTCAACTTTCAACTGAGAATTGAAAAGGTGTATGCAATGCATTCTCAAGTGAACATGACTAACTTTTGCAAGCAAAATGGCTTTGTTGAAACAAATGAACCCATGAATAAAATCATGTTCTTGAAGAAAACAAAACGCAAAGTCTCCATTGATGTGTTAGTATTCAAAGGTTGTTTCAAGTTGCTTATTTACAAGATGATGACTGTGAATCACATGATGAAAGGGTATTCCCCAACACACAATGATTAGGAATCCTGTGTTATGCCGGGATTCAGAATAGCATAATCGCTACACAGTGTATGGTAAGAGTCCATAATTGTGTCTTTTTTCTTTCCTGTAGCCTATTTTTCTTGGCCCTTAATCTTTTCAATTTTCGATTCTTTCCTGTCTTTGTGTAATATTCAGTAAATTTCTTCTATGATGCATATCTTAACCAATCTTGTCCATAGTCATTTAAATTTGTATTTTTTTCTGAAATAATATTAGAAGTTGAAATAGTAGCTTATTTTCCTAATCTTTAAATTGTTGATAAAATTTAACTTTTCTAAAATCTATCCAATGTAGTGTAAAGAATTGTTTGCTTGTGGTATATTTTTTCATCATGTATCACTTATTTTGAAATGTGTGTTGTTTTAGGGAATTTATTTACCCAGTTTTCTTTTTCTCTTTTTTGTATTTTTTAGGGAACTTATTTACCCATTATTCATCTTGATCATCTTTGTATTATAATCTTGAAATGTTTGTACTTATTATACAGTCTTTAAATTATAAATTATTTGGTTATAATAAATAAACATCAAAATTTGAAAGTATTAATGAATTCTGTAGCCATATATATGTGATGTATTGATGAAAGTTAACTTGAATAATGTTGTTTTCATTGAATAAAAACGTTGTGTTATATTATTAATTGAAATGAGTTGAAGGCTAAAATTTTTCTAAAGTGTTTTGTAATTGATTTTTTTTCAAATTTTAAAACTGTTTGTTCTATAAATTTTGATATGATTGATTATCATTTGAAATGGATGCTGGAGTGTATGTAGAATTTTTAGTGGGGTTTGTTGATTAGAATTTTGCTGGTATGTGATTGTTTTTTGAGATGGAAACCCATTATTGCCTAAAGAAGGAATAACAGAGGTTATGACTTAGAGAGGCAGTAATGAGATAATATTTTTTGTGTTGATTACTTATGTTGATTGCCATAGATGCAAAATAATGATTAATAATGTTGATTGCCATAGATGCAAAATGATGATTAATTATGAATATTGATTGCCTTTGAAGCAAAATATTATTGATGTTTTGAATGGTTTCTTGTTTAATGTTTGATAGTAAAGTTTTGTCATGAAATGTAGTTTGTGTTTAGAACATTGAAAAGTCGAAATAAACTATAGTATCCGACAAACGATGATTAACAATATTAAATAATTTGCTTTTTATACAATTTTTGAACAAAATTAAAACTAAATAATTTTGAAACCCTGAATGATAAATCATAAATGTGAAATGAACTTGCTATAAATGAAATGTTATATTAAATGATAATGAAATGCAGATATATTATGAAATGATTGTGAATAGAAGATCAATTGTCTGAAATTATTGATATATATATATTGAAATTAATTTTGTTGTGATGATCTGATGTTTTTTTTTACAATTTTGATAATGATACAGGGTGTTATGAAATTCTATTTCTATTTTGAAGAATGGATTAAATTTTGATATTTGAACAGTGAATAGATGGAAATGAAATTTTTTTTTAGTGAAAATATGTAATTGATATCTCCATATTTCACAATTTATGTATTGCTGACTGTATAATAGGATGTTAACAAATTTCAATTTTATATATACTTAAAGATAATTTTCATGTGTATTAGATTGTATTGATAGCCTAATCAAGATTTTCTTCTTAGTTTATAAGCATTTTAAGATAACAGGTACAGCACAGACATTAACATTGAAATAGTTATCATGTGAATCTCGAAATCAGCAACAAGTGAATGCCATGAAGAGTGTTAAGAACATTTGGGTGATTTTCGAACTAGTGTGACATAACTACACCAATATCTACGCCAATAACTACGCCAAAATCTACGCTGCGGCCTACACTAATAACTACGCCAATATCAACACCAATAACTACGCCTAAATCTACCCTGATGCCTACACTAATAACTACGCCAATATCAACACCAATAACTATGCCTAAATCTATGCTGATGCCTACACTAATAACTACGCCAATGTCAACGCCAATAACTACGCCAATATCTACACTAATATCTACGCCAATAACTACGCCGATGCCTGTGCTGATGCCAACGCCAAAATCTATGCCTATGCCTGCGCCAACGCCGATGCCTATGCCAATGCCAATGCCTGCGCCAATGCCAAAATCTGCGCCAATGCTGATGCCAAAGCCAATTACTATGCCAATATCAACACCAATAACTACACCAATAACTACACCAATAACAATGCCAATGTCTGCGCCAATGCTGATGCCAATGCCAAAATCAACGCCAATGCTGATGCCACCGCCAATATCTACGCCGATGCCTGCGCCAATGCCAATGCCTGCGCCAATGTCAATGCCTGCGCCAATGCCAATGCCAATATCAACGCCGATGCCAATGCCGACACCAAAGCATACACCAATAGCAATGCCAACGCTTATTGCTGACTTTGTATCTCAAACTTCAACACTACTACATTACCTGGAGGTAATTGCCATCCATGTTCATATTCGCAACTTTGAATTCAGAATAACAGTCACAGTATCATGAAAGAATTGATTCAAAAAATCCTCTCCTAAATTATTCCTGTATGCAGAGCTCTAAACCTTGAAAGCTGAAAATATCAAAAAACCAAACCTTACCTAAATTAATCCTCACCTAAATTAATCCTGTATGCAGCGTCTATCTCTTTTCCAAAAAACGAATTACATTGTCATTTCAAGCCTGAAATGTACATTGTATAATTATATGATACAAAATTTACGTGACTCTGTATCGAGTTTGGTATGCAGCCGTCTACTACAAGCATGAGGCAATGCTAACTGAGATGTCACCTGTATCGAGTTTGATATGCATCAGTCGACTACAAGTATCAGCCCAACACTACGTGCATCCAGATCAGCCCAACACTAACGTCATCACATTGGAGTCACACTTAACTGAAAATCATACTGAGTGCCTTAACGGACTGTTTTCCAAAAGGTGCATCAATAAAATCAACTGCGTCAATAGTGAAAGAAATGAACATTTTTTGATTTATTGAAATTTTATGTGAAAATTAAATGTAACAATTCATCAATTCATTTAAAAAAAATATATATATATAAATAATAATATTAAATTTTTTCATTCAACATACTAATTTTTTTTTATGCAATAAAAAATTGAATTTTTTCTATCTATTAAATTTCTGTGCAATTTCAAAAAACTATTCTTTACATATTAAACTTTCTGTTGAGATATTTTCCTTTAAATTATAAAGCTAAATCAAAAGTAATTTTGATATTCTATACTTTGAAATATTGTTTGGAAACATATAACAAATGCTATTGATGAATTTTTATAATAATTTTCAATTATAGTTGACATGTAATGTTTTTATAGAAAAAAATTGTTACTGTTCTCAAATTTAATTTCAACAATTTTCAAACAGTAAATTTTTTTTATGTCAAGAGGGGGGTATTTGTAATATTACATTTTTTCTCACATTGGAATTGAATCTTCAATTCGAGATCTATGGAACTTTATAGTAAATATCAGAGTCATCAATAGACAGACAAACTTTTCGACGGAGAATTTTTTTATCGTAAATGATTGTTGCATTGTTCCATGGTGTCACCGAGGCTTGGTTAGCAGAATTAATAGATAAATAGTTTATTTGAATAGAGAATATATATAAAAGTTTAAAATAACAGTTTCAAAATAAAGTTTTATTGAGAACAGATGTAGAATGTGAATTCTAAACTTGTAAGTTATAATTTTTTGGTGACGTGTCTGTAAAATCGACACCGAACCATGCTTTGTTCTGACTTGTAGTTTTTTCCGGTGGCTTCTTTCTTCTCTGAAACTAATGGCTGGCTATGTTTGTGTTGTAAATTTTTGCTCTTAATCATTTTCGTTCATATTAATTTATTAATGTTTTAAATTGAGTTTTAAACAATTTATAGTGTTCTATTTTGTCCATAAAATTTGTTTTGTGTGTATACAAGCCAATAGCCACTGTTTTTCAACTGTAAACTGGATAAGTACTTTAGTTTGTAATAGGCTACCTAATTTTAGATGCTTAGACTTGTAAGTTATTGTTCTTTGTATTTGTATAATTTTATCCATGAAGATTATAAGTTCATTTGCTCTGTAAACTGGATTTCTCATTCATAGGCGATAGATCCATTCATAGTTTATCAAGAATCTATTACATTGGAGCCGACAACTATCCTTAGGTTAATAGGTGTTAAATGCTATTCCAACCGATTAAGGAGAAATTGGTAGCATGGCAGTATAAATACAGAAGAACAAAAATCATAAACCTTATTCCAGGCCACTTTCTCATTAATTCTAAATTCTCGTATATGTGTGTGATAAACGAAATTTGAATTTGAAAACACAACATTTTTTGAAAAACGTGCTTATTCTACGAAAACTGAAACTCTTTCTTAGCTGGCGTCTAGGAATAAGAAATATATTGACCGATAGATACAAACAATTTGGATGTAGATTAGGCGATTAGGCCTTGTCTAAAGAATTCAGCTTATATTCTGTTATACAATAAAATGAGCAATTCAATTCATAACATCTTAGTAGTCATCTTATGAATAGTGCAATCATTCATCAAATCAGTCTTATCAAGTCATATTTATCATCACCCAGTACAATTGAATAAATTAAGTCATACATTGAAAAAAAAAACATAAACTATTTATAAACTCACAGCACTGAATATCACATTTTCAACAATTTGAAAATTAATTTACGGAATAATAAGCATTTTCATTCAGAATTAGATTTAGTGCGTTTTTTAATTTATTCAGAGGCAAGTTTCTTCTAATATAAGATAGGGGCAGATTATTGAACATGGAGTACACTAAATAGGAATAAATTTCAAGCTCTTACTCAATCTGACATTAGGAGTTACAATACTCTAGTAGTCCAGATAACAGTAGACCTCACTGAACATCCTTTGCAATGTGGTAACGAGAATATTCAGCCATCTACTAGAAATGCTATCTACTAGGAATAAAGTCATTGTTATAATATCAGGTCTTTTGCCAATGGCCCCACTAAGAAATCTGATCAGGCTGGTTGGAGACTTCCAATCAACCATACGATCACATTTCATTACTTTACATTACCAGGGCTACCAGACATTGTTTTGCAGTAGTCGTCAATATACTATATCATAATGGAAAAATCTGGTGTGGCGCACTCACACAACTTTCCTTGCCGTTATGAAAATTGATCACCTGACGTTAGTGTTCCCGCGCATCTCAAATCTACTATTCAAAGATTTGAGCCAGCTGGTGACAGGGCAATAACGCTGGAGACACACATGAGGTCTGCTATCTCTTCATAGTGAATGATTTAATAGAATCAACAATAATTTGCAATTGAACAATCACATTTTCTCGTATTTAAAGCTTATTTTCAAGTTTAGGTGAAAATGTTACTGGACATTAATTGTAGAGATTTTCATGCTCAATCTACTCCACTTAATTTTTTTTGTTTCAATTGTATCTGAAGCCTGATAATTGGGAATCTATCTGCATTGATGGGGCGGAGCTCCTGAAATTTTTACAGATATGGGACTTGTGGCAGTTGATAGAGCTTATCAATGACTATTTTAGGTATGGATTTGATCAAAATCGTTGGAGCCGTTTCCGAGAAAATCACGTAAAACCCTGTTTTTGACAACATTTTCGCCATTTCAGCCGCCATCTTGAATTGCATTTGATCGAAATTGTTCGTGTCGGATCCTTATAGTGTAAGGACCTTAAGTTCCAAATTTCAAGTCATTCCGTTAATTGGGAGATGAGATATCGTGTACACAGACGCACATACACTCATACACACACACACACACACACACACCACACACACACACACACACACACACACACACACACCACACACACACACACACACACACACACACACACCACACACACACACAACACACACACACACACACACACACACACACACACACACACATACAGACCAATACCCAAAAACCAGTTTTTTGGACTCAGGGGACCTTGAAACGTATAGAAATTTAGAAATTGGGGTACCTTAATTTTTTTTGGAAAGCAATACTTTCCTTACCTATGGTAATAGGCCAAGGAAAGTAAAAAGTAGAACTTTGATATGAAAGTAATGATCTAACTTCGTTACAAATAAAATCTATTGGTGTGCTAATCTAAATGTTGCACTACTTCAATCCTGTAAAAATGAATACCGATATAATACTACTTATCCTGGATTGATGGAATCCCAAGTCCCATTGCGCTTATGATAATTTTAAATGTTACTTTATTAACTCAGTAAGTTCAGAAAGTTATTGCTCAGTTGAATCAGAGCTACGATTAAAACGATGATTTGGGAATTATCAAGTGGCACTTTTTGTTGTTCACTGGGATTTCCATTTTGTAACATGTAGAGACGCTTGTAGAACAACAATCTGTTAAAATTTTAATGGGAAAGATTTCATGAGGAAAATGAAGTTTTTCATTGACATTATCATCCCTAACTCGGAACGCCATGATAAATCTTGACATCTAAAGCTGCGTTTACACCAAAGTTATTAACAAAATGTTAACAACTTAATCCTCACAGATTATTATAGATTGAACAGCACTTGAAAAACACATGTGTTCATCATGTGTATGATAAGTTATGTTCAATCTAATATAATCTATAGAATCTATTGGTGTTAACGCAGCTTTACTCTGTGACTGTCTGAAGTTAATATTATAATAATTTGAATTATTTACAATTCGAGACCGCATCTTGGAAAAAGAAGAGATGATTAGCTCATAATATCGGGGACCGAGCTTCGCTCAGGAGTATAAAAGCATAAACAATTTATTACGAAAGAAGGAATTATAATGAAAAACCATTTTGGCCATGTGGTTTTTAAGAAGCGGTGATGAATAGGTCAGTGGTAGGCTATTTGGCTTTTATATATTCCATTTCATATTCATATTGATTATTCTTTCGGGTTGAAGGTTTAATATATACTTATTAGATATATTGGAATAGTTATCTTGGAGTTTGGTAGGAATATATTATATTTGCATGGAACTCAATTTATTTATTTAAGTTATCTTCATAATTCTATCTATCTTCTATCTTATTGTAATAGGTTACCAACCCATCCCTATCTTATATGATAAACCTTCAATCATAATCATATACCTGCATGATTGAAAAACAGCAGACATTCGATTTACTAGAACAAATAATGGAGTGCCTTCAAGTTCAGATGTAGGCAACACGCCTAACTTCTTCCTACATTCGCTACCTTGTCTCTACGACACTGACCTTGCTCCTGTGAAACACCTTGTTCCAGTGAGAACTTGCTTCTGTGAGACTGCCATTTATAGCGCTACTACTTTGGACGGAGACCTTGTCTCTATGAAACTGCTTGTCTCTGTGGGAACTTGTTCCTGTGAGACTGCCATTTATAGGAATACTTGCTCCTGTGAAACTTGTCTCTGTGACACTAATATCGTTCAAAAACACTACTTGTCTCTGTGAGAACATGTCTCTGTGAAACATCCCCAATGTGGTTGGTTGAAGCTGTCGAATACCACCACGATAGCAGTACCTAATAAGCAAGTTGAGTTTGTATCTAAACTTGATGCATTACAAGCTGCAGAACTTTCATTGCTATTAACAATAGTCTTATCCACCTTAGAATTCTTATCACAATGCAAGAGTATGGTGATTAGGCGAATTACATATCTTACAAGAATGAACAGATTTGCATGATATTCTAGGATGTGGGCTTAAACACCGAAAGCATAATTAATTTTCTTTCTGTACATCATTATTTAGCATCTACTGTTAACTGTGGAAATTTGGTGCATGAATATAATATATTGTGTTTATCTGAACCCCAATTCATATACATTTAGAAGTGTTTCTCTTAGTTGTAGGAGCTTTACTGACATTTTCCTTAGAATTTGACACTTTTAAAAAAATACTGGTATGAGGTCTTGAGCTTACTTCAATATTATTATCGTTCTGATGTAATGCAGTTTCATCAGTGGTAATCAATGACATGCCGTGTGTTTATTAGAATAAGATGGAGATTTATTGACTTTTATTTGTGGTTTAATATTTGTTGAAGATGAGAGGCTCATTTCCATAGCTCTAGTTTTATTAATCACAAATTCCAATAAATCTTTACAAGTTGGAATTTTATTAGTAGTAAGTGAATTTTCAAAATCCATTTTTGTGCGATAGTCAAAATGATTAAGTGAAATTGTAATAAGCAGAAAATCTTTCAGACTATCTAGATTTTGAGCATGCAATGCAAATAAACAATTTGAGTGTACCGTATGTATGTCAACAAACTTTCGAAGACTTTCATAGTCTGATTTCTTGAGAGGTTTGAATTCAAGAATTTGATTCACATAAAACGAGCACAGTCTGCGAGGATTCGAATAGTGTTCACACAGGTTTTTATAAGCAATTTCATAATTTGCATCTGAAAGATTAAGATTAGATATGATTTCTAGCGCAGAACCGCTAAGACATGATCTTAAATATTGAAATTTCTCAACTGGTGAGAGCGATGTTTGAATGAATAAGAGCTTCAAACATATTCGAGAATTTATTCCAAGAATCAATGTTACCATTGAAACTAGGTAAATTTAAACGAGGTAAGCTAATATTATGTTTAACTGCAACAGTTTTCACATTTTGTGAAATAGTAGTTGAATTGAATGAATTTAGTATACAATGCCTGAAATCTATCAGAGCATAGCTTGGAATGTTCGTCTTCTTGTTCAATAGATAGTGATAATTCATCAATATTTTCTTGGATTAATTCATAGGCATTTTCGTAATCTTCAAATACTTTTCTTCTGTTCTGCCATGTACCTTCACTAGATGAGACTTTTAATGAATAGATGTGAAACAATTTCTTGTCTAATAATCTATCACGTTTCTTCAATATAAGTTTCCATCATATTATGGGTGACTCAGTACTGAATGATTCAGTGTTTGAATTTTCCTTTTCAGTCATTTTTATCACACAGAAAGGAATTTATTGGGAAAAGGAATATATACTGAGAGATAACTAATATTGTTTTACCGTAATGCAAGCCACCAGCAACAATAACAGCGATAACTTATCTCGATGAAGACTCTCCGGTGAACTCTTTCTTCTCTGTGACAGGCATCAAGTTGAAGGTCAGGCGAGGCAGGACATGAAGTTGTGGACCGGCGCGGTAGACGCGGGAGGGGGAAGTTGAATCAAACACACAACCGAGCTATGACATCACGATAATTGTAGATAGAATTTACAATATGAAATGCCTTGTACAAAATATGGCAAACACCAAGCAATTGAATTGAACACTACAAAAAACTTTGTAATTTTGGTATAACTTTCCACTCCTTTCCTCAATGTGAGGGTGGTAGATGGAATTTTTAATTGAATAACTGATTCAAACAATTGAAAAACACACACGACTCGAACACACTTTTTTAATGGATTAACAACTTGAAACATGAGTTTTGAAAACCAACGAAACGAGATTAAAACTATGATTTTTCAATATACTAATTAATATCCTGGCTCGTGTGGACCAAGCTGTTGGATTATGAGGGATCGGAGGACCGCGATCATACATTGAGGTCTAGACAAATACAAATAGACAATTAATAGTGGCAAGCGGCCAATAGATACCTAGCGATTCAGATGGCTTAATAGTGGCAAACGGCCAATAAATACCTGGCAATTCAGATGGCGTTTTAATACGTTTCCCACAGAAATTGTAGGCAGACTGGGATGGTGACTGCTGGCTGGTGGCTTGCTATGGGGAAGGGTGAGGGGATGCGCTATCAAAATAATATCTCCTTTATCAGAGTCAGTTCGATTGTCAACAGTGATATTTCCAACTGTTTACGAGACTTTCGCTCTTGAAGAAGTGAAATTGTTTAAATAGCAGGTTTATATCCAATATTTTGCTTTTTCAGAGCTTATAACTCACCAACAATGCATCGTAAAAATGAAAGAATATATTCTCTTTAATATGATCCATTAATTCACTATTCCAAGATCTCCTTTCATTGTATAGCAGCTTTAATGTAGAGGATGAAATTTTCAATGCTGCAACAACTGATCATTCGACAATAAAATTTAAAGGAGGTGGGGGCACGATTTGTCTGGAGCACGATTTTTGACTTTGCAATAAATAATTGGAACTAGTTAGAAGGTAAGCTAACATAGCAGAAGTGTGCATCTTTAACCCCTGTGTTGAAGGTATGGAATCGCTGAGTAGACACTTGTTGCAAAGTTGTAAATTCCTCCCCCTACATAAAAGCTGCTATAACAATGAAAGGAAATCTTGGAATAGTCAATTTATGAAACATATCAGTGCCCACATAATATATTTTCTTGAATTAAAAAAGTTAAAACTAGTTGAGTTTTGAAAAATAATATAGCGGTATGACCCAAAGCTTTTAATGTAATTTTTATTTTCGTTTAGAGGAAGGAAATTTTGTGATTCAAGAAAACTATTTTATGTAAGATGAACGGTTTTATCAAATCTAACTTGATGACTTACATAGCATGCTCAATGTTTTACTTCTATTGCTCATGATAAGTCAAGTTCAAGGTTCATGCCAAAATAAAAGAAAACATCAACAAAAATAACGAGACCACCAAAACGGTAAATGTGAAAACAGTGGTGTTAAGAGAAACTGACAGTTTCAGAGATTGCTGGACACACAGAGATACTTCATTATTAATAACTCGTTCCCAAATGCAAACCCTGACATTATTCAATTCAATTCAGAAAGTTTTTATTCCTCATAAAAAACAAAACTGTATGATTCACAATCTGCTGTCAGTTCTACATACTCTTACAAGAACTGTAACGTTGTATTGTATTTTATCATACCACTAGTGGCTAAGCTCTAGCCGGTCAGCTCCCCCTGTTATCTCAGTTATTATTGAAGATATCGACTGAATTTTTGGCTAAGCTCTAGCCGGTGAGCTCCCCCTGTTATCTCAGTTATTATTGAAGATATTGACTAAATTTTTTTTTAATAAAAGAGGAAGACAAAATGAAGCGTGCTAGCATATTTTCATACCATTTGATTCAATTTTAATATTAGAAATACTGTAGCTGTTTAAAAACTAACCTTATTTTGTGTTGAAGGTTATATCGGTGAAGAAATAAAGTATTACGATTATTTGAACATTATTACTGATTTTATTTTTACTTTAAAGTCAAACCAATACATTGAACTCAAAAGTTTTACTTAAGGCATGTTATACACACTTCACAGAGACAGAGTACAGTACAGAGTAGTTTTGGCGCGCAGCTCAGTCACCAGTGCCTTGCCAATCACACATATTATTATTTAGTCTATTTCATTGTCAATCAACACACCCCCTCAATGAAATAACCCAAAAAAATTTATCAATCAAAAAACAAAGTAAGTTATCTACATACAATAATAGAAATACCTTTTTACCCTCCACAATTTTAGAATACAAGCAATAATCATTTTTAGACCTAGTAAAATTGTTCATTTTCATTACAGAATCAAATTTAGAATTCCAATCTTTTGGAGATTTCTTCAGACCATAAATTGACTTCTTAAGTTTACAAACCTTATTCCTAAATCCTTCTACTCCCTCTGGTAATGACATATAAACGTCTTCTTTGATATCACCATTAAGGAAAGCATTTTTCACATCCATCTGATATACAGGAAACCCTAATTTATTTGCAACTCTCATGAAAATCCGAAAAGTTGGCAATTTGGCCACAGGGGCATAAATGTCATTTAAATCTATGCTATCCTTTTGTTGAAACCCCCTAGCAACTAATCTAGCCTTGTACTGAATGTTACCCTTCTCATCATTTTTAATTTTAAATACCCATTTGCTATCAATAATTTCTTTGTTTTCTGGTACAGTATCTACCTCTGTCCAAGTATTATTCTCTTTCAAAGCATTTAGTTCAGTTTTTACTGCCTCCTACCACTTTACAGAATTGTTTGATTTCATAGCTTCAGAAAATGTAAGAGGCTCATCTACTTGTAGACTAAGATAACTGGTTTCATAGTCTTTCAACCACACTGGTTTTTTAATCACTCTATTCTCTCTCCCTCTTATTTCATTATTTTCATCCATCATTTCTTCTCCACTTTCTTCATTTACTTCTACTTCATTGATTCCATCTTCAACATCATTTGTTTCAATCTCAATACCCTCAGCTTCACTTGTATCAGTTTCTTCTACTTCATTATTTTCAATTTCTTCAACTTCATTTATTTCAGTTTCTTGTACTCCATCATTTTCAATTTCTTCAAATACATTGTTTGGATCATTACCTTTTGCGATTCCCTCAATGTCAAAGCCTTGATTTATCTTGAATACTTTGGGGGTCAGAATACTTTTCACCTTGGTTAGATTGCTCAACATTTGAAAAAATTACATCCCTAGAAACAATTATTTTCCTCTTATCAGCATCCCACAACCGATAACCATTTTGCAAATATCCTACAAACGTTAGCTTCTTGGTTCTACTGTCAAGTTTCTTAAGATTACCTGCAACATGACTGTATGCTATACTTCCAAAAATCTGTAGTCTTGATAGATCTGGTTTTTTACCGTACCACTTTTCAGCTGGAGTACAATCAAGAGTACATGTTGGGCTTCTATTAACAATATAAGCTGCTGTCCTTACAGCCTCACCCCACATTTCCTTTTTCAATCCTGAATCAAACAAAAGTGCCCTAACCTTTTCTAGCAATGTCCTATTGATTCTTTCTGCCTTTCCATTTAATTCTGGAGTGTATGGAATGGTGAAATCCATGAAAATCCCTCTATTTTGACACCAATCCTTGATTTTATTACTAGAATATTCCCCACCATTATCACACCGAAATTTTGAAATTTTAGAATGCCATTTTGCCTCTACTTCAGCTACAAATTGTTTCATTATATCAATACCTCACTTTTATTTTGAATAAGAAATACCATGACAAAATGTGTGAAATCATCTAGAAAAGTAACCATGTATCTTTTATTGTCCCAACTTACCGGGGTAATAGGCCCACAAACATCAGTATGTACTATTTCAAGGGGTCTTGTTGCCCTTTCCCTGACTGTTTTAAAAGGTTGCCTTGTTTGGCGAGCAGACAAGCATATTTCACATGGGTTTTTGGAAAAGTCATCAATTTTAGTTTTAATATTCATTCCCTCACTAAGATTTATGAGCTTTTTCATGTTATCTACACCAAGGTGGCCTAGCTTCCTATGCCATAATTCTACTTCATTAGACTCATTAGACTTGGGTGAAATAGTGCTAGTCATTACATGATGGACTGAATTTGAATTATGCATTTTCAAGTCAACTTCAAACAAACCATTCGAATTTTTTATGCCTTCCATAATGACTTCATTGTCTTTCAACACCTCAACCCTATTTCCACTAAATAAGACCTTACCATCGTTCTCAGTGATAGCACTTACAGATAACAAATTTTTAGAAAGTTCTGGAACATATAAAACATTATTTAAGTTGCATTTGTCTGATTTGATGTTTCCTACCTCAAGAGCAAACATTGATTCATTTTCCTTGGCTACTCCTACTTTACAACTAATTGGAATGGAACTATCAAATAGTGATTTAGATTTTACCATATGTGAAGTAGACCCTGAGTCAATTACGAAAGTGTCATAGTATTTTACATTAGAATTAGTAGTTAAAAAGGATACTTGGTTCTTCTTCTTATCATTCTGTTTTTTACGAAAGTAACAGTCTTTGTCTTCATGATTATTCTTCTTGCAAATACTACAGAATAGACCACTTTTCTGTTTCATTTTATTTCTGCATTCACGGGAAATATGTCCATAATTTTTGCATCTGTAGCACTGGATTTCCGATGTTTTGAATACCACTGGTTGCACAGAATCACCTTTATCAGTAGATAGTCTGCGTTCTTCATTCACCAACCGGGAGGTTAGGTTTGTGAGATTTCTGTCACAAATTGCGGTTGCTTCCCACGAAGTTTGAAAGTGGGTGTATTTCCTGGGCAGGGAGCTGAATATTTTGCCAATAACCATCTCGTCATCGATTTCGTGTCCAACAGATTTCAATTTATGGGTCAAATTTTCCAGACGGCTGATGAAACTAGCAATGTCTTCATTAGCCTCTAGTGTAAAATTGAAAAAGTCCTGCATTAGAGAAAATTTCTGTTGTTTTTCATCACGTTCGTAGATTTGACACAGTTTTTTAAACATTTCACATGAAGTTTCACAGTTCAAAATGTGATTCAAAGGTTTTGAGTCAATTGTAGTTATTATTATTTTCTTGGCTTTAGCGTCCTTCAAATTGAAAATAGAAAGTTCTTTTTCTTTACTAGGGTCGTTTGGTTTTAATTCTTTTCCATTAACAATATCACTAAGTCCTTGAGAGTCGAACAAAATTTTAATTTTAAATTTCCACATTTGAAAGTCTTCATCGTTGGATAGCTTTCCAACCATACCCAAGTCCGAATCACTGGAACCAGCCATTTTTACTTTGAACTCGATTGCCTTACCTGATTTTACTTTTGGGTATTTTACTTTTACTTTTAATGTTTTTACTAGAGTTCAATCACTTCACCGGTATTACTATTTTAGAGTTGAATCTCCGAACTTCCATTGTCTTGCACGAGAGTATTTAGGTTAAAAAAGTTTTTTTTTACTTGCACACGAAAGATCCAGCCTGGGCCCATAACCTGTTGAAGGTTATATCGGTGAAGAAATAAAGTATTACGATTATTTGAACATTATTACTGATTTTATTTTTACTTTAAAGTCAAACCAATACATTGAACTCAAACGTTTTACTTAAGGCATGTTACACACACTTCACAGAGACAGAGTACAGTACAGAGTAGTTTTGGCGCGCAGCTCAGTCACCAGTGCCTTGCCAATCACACATATTATTATTTAGTCTATTTCATTGTCAATCAACATTTTGAAGAATGGACGATTCTAAATTATAATTATTTGTATCAACTATTATTGAAGATATGGGACTCAATTCTTTTAATGAAAGAAGAAGAAAAAAATATGTGTCGGTAACTGAATAACAATATTTTAATCGATGAAATTAATATTATTAATAGCAAATATTGAATTTTGTCCAACCCTTAGACCAGTTATAGAATAGAGACGGCCCATTGTATATCCATGCTGAAAGTCGATGAAGCCAACATCTACTGCCATATCACCAAATCGTGACATCATCAATTTTTTTCTGATGAAAGAAGAAGGAAAAATTACAGTAACTATATTACCCACATATATATGGCCATTGACTGTCACGCTTCTGATTGGTTAGCTCGGTCACATGGTACAAATCCGCCATTAAGATTCCAAACAATCTTTCAAGTCCTATCTTATAGCATTAGAAATTTGGAACTTACCACTTATTTTATCGATTGTAAATATATTTTGAACTCACGATGAGTTTGATATAGCATTTTCGAAGGGAAATTGATTATACTTTGATATGGGCAATAAAGAAAATTTTAAAAACACTAATAAAGCTTGAAACATTAATTTTCCTTCCTTTGGACTCATCGCAGACCACTTCTAGAGCTTTCGCAGACACCTTATTGGAAACCAGTGATCTAGATAAATAATATGTCGAAAGATAAATTTCAATTTTATTGTATTTCCTCATCCAATTTATTGGATCGAACTTCAAATAATCCAATTTCAAAATACTTTTTGCGGCTCAATTAAATATAACATTTTATGAAATTTTTAACCGTGATTAAGTGCTGATTAAGTAGTACGTCTTGACTTCTATTATTGATTCTCTTCAGTACTGAGTACCCTATCCATAAAATGTTTAATAATTGGTCAATAGTTATTGATATAATATGGATTTAGAGTTGCATTACTACGAGCTTAAGTAGATTTGAAATATTACTAAATATGAATAATAATGGTAATGTGTTTTCTTTTTCAATTACTTACATGTTTATTAAGATCATTAAGTAGAACTATGGCTAGAACAATTGGCTTTTCCACAGTTTATATCCAATGTTGTGTTTAAAATATTTTTGTCAGACTTATTGGCTGTCAACTAATAAAACAAAATATTTGAATGTTATGGAATCTATTGTGATGAGAATTCCATCATATTTCCACAAATAGATATGAGAACTCCATTATTCTTTGTCAATGGAAAAAAATGTATTACAATATCATGACATTATTTCAAAAGCTTTTTGGAGATTCAGCTTTCAGGTTATGTTACCTACCTTTCATTTTTACTCGCTATTATCTATGAATTACTATTTCAAGTTCAAAAACTATATTGGGAATATAGAAAAAACATTAAAGAAATTATATCGAAGTTAATATTCACAAAAATATGCTCCAATAAGTAAAGGCAAGCGATTTTACTTATAATTGCCTATAAGCTCCATTGTAAAATTCAAATATTTGGAATCTTCATGGCGGCAGCGGGAAAAAAAATTCCAATGGCCATACTGTGGGTAATATAGTTACTGTAGGAAAAATAGGTGTTGCTTCTATGAATTTTATTTTGAAAGACTAATTAAAACATTAAAAAAGACCAGTTTGAATTTTTGAAGTGAGACTCAACAATGAAGAATGAGGTTAGGTTAACAATGAAGAATGAACTGTGAATAATGAAACCAATAGCACAGCTGACTCAGATATGGCCAAATTAAAGATTTAAAAATAAGCGATTGCTCGAATGAAAGTTGGCATCAATTCTACTTCTTTGAAAGTGATTGAAGGTAACTGCAGGCAAGCATGGACATTGAAGTACAATATAATTGATCAATCGATGAATTAAATAGAAATTAGATATTATTCTGGGGAGTTTCCATTAATATTTAACATTAGAGTTTCTAAAGCTGACCCTGAAACACAACAGAAATTGGTAATTTTTGGTATATATGTGACTAACTATTGTATCTCACAATACTGTATCGCACAATTGTATCTCAACTATTTTTGAAGATATAAATCAATTTTTTTTCCAATTGATGAGGAAGTAAAAAAAGGTGTCGGTAATATAAATTTTATCCTAAAAGACTAATTTAAACATTAAAAAAAAACAATTATGTTCATTATTATTTGTATTTTTAATAATTCTTGGTGACTTCAAATTTGCCATCTCGTATTTCTTATCAAGGACGATTCCAATTAAACCAGTTTAAAAATTTAAACATTTATAGTAATTAAGATGACTGAATAGAATAATTGATCATTGAGATAGGATTCAAGAGTTGAGATAAAGAGATTTTTCAAAAGGTAGAGATAAGAACTCTTGGAGTATAGGTAGAACTTTAAAGTTAAGAACTAGGAGTTGAAGAAGTGATGATCAATGTACAAACCTTTACTTTTGATCAAATTCTCTTATGACAATGATAAATTTTAATTGAATGAACTCTTGAATCAAGTCAAATAATTACTAACCAGAACAAGTCCGACCAAAGCTTACTGAGCCTGGGCCAAGACCAAATCTCTCCTGAACTAAGCTTTTTCTAATATGAGAATTTCCTAACCTGAGATTTTCCTAACCTTAGCTTCTCCTAACCCAAGTTTTTCCCAACTCAAAGCTTTTCCTAACCTACGCTTCCACTAACCAAAGCTTTCCCTTACCAAAGCTTTTCCTAACCTAAGCTTTTCATAACCTGAGCTTTACCTAACATTAGCTTCTCCTAACCTTAGCTTTTCCTAACCTTAGCTTCTCCTAACCTGAGCTTTTCCCAACCTTATCTTTTTCCAACAAAAACTTTCCCCAACCAAAGCTTTTCCCAACCTGAGCTTTTCCTAATCTAAACTTTCCCTAACAAAAGCTTTTCCTAACCTTAGCTTTCTCCCAACCTAAGCTTTCCCAACCTAAGCTTTTCCTAACCAAAGCTTCTCCTAACCTTAGCTTCTCCTTACCTGAGCTTTTCCTAACCTTATCTTTTTCCAACAAAAACTTTTCCTAACCTTAGATTCTTCTTACCTTAGCTTCTCCTAACCTATTTTTTCCCAACCTAAGCTTTCCATAACCTGAGCATTCCCTAACCTAAGCTTTCCCTAGCTTGTGCTTTTCTTAACCTGAGCATTTCCTAATCGAAGCTTTCCCTAACCAAAGCTTTGCCTAACTCCTAAGCTTTCACAAACCGAAGCTTTCCCTAACCAAAGCTTTTCCTAACCTAAGCTTTCCTCAACCTGAGCTTTTTCTAACCCAACTGTTTCCTAACCTAAGTTTCTCCCAACCTAAGCTTTTCCGAACCCAAGATTTCCTAACCTAAGCGTTTCTAAGCTGAGACTTCCTAACCAAATACTTTCTATACAAAATTTTTCTAACCTAACCTCCCCTAACCAAAGTTCTCCTAACCTAACCTTTTTCAACCTGACCTTTTCTAACCCAAACCTTTGTAACCTAATGTTTCTTTCATCCCCAACCTTACAAAGCCTTCTCAAACTAACAAAGAGAGTCCAGCCCAACTATTGAACTCCCCCCTAACTAAGCATAGCCCAACCTGATATAACAAAGCCTTAGAAGATAAAGACTGAGCAACCCTCAGGCCTGCTCAGTCTTCATCACTCAAGGTTTGATAGTCACATCAAACTTTGGTAGGTAGGGTTTCATCAATAGCACTAAATACAGGAGAAAATGTGGTCAGCAGTAATGGTTAGCTCTATGATGGAATTGGAATAATTTTTTTACAAATTTGATATGTTTGAATTCTAATTCAAAATAATTTTTTCTCATAATTGGATTTTTTTTAAATTGAAGATAGTGAAAATTATAATTGGAACCGTTTTAAGCATAAGTTGGCCTGTGGTACTTTCCTGTGAGTTGAATAATTCTGAATGATTAAATAAATGAATAAACTTCAATAAATAATACCTAAATGAGACTTAGACAAATTTAGTACCGACTGGGTTACCAATTTTTTCAAAAAAAAAGAATTCCAATTATGGGGAAAAATGTAGATTGAATTAGAATTTAAATAGATCAATTTGAAGTTTGTAAAACAATAATAATAAAAAATACAATAACATTGATATTGAACTCTTGAAACAATAATCAAACATGTTGATTTTGAAATCTTTCTTATCGAGCAATTTCAAAAACCGATGACAACTCTATTTAGCATGCTTCAAATTTGTGACCTTTAGAGAATAGAGCAACAACTCTATAACTCTACAACTCTATGGTGTTATTTAAAACATTATAGGATTATAGGTTAGACCTTAGACCAGTTATAGAATAGACATGCCGGGAATTCTAGCCTCTGAAGCCAACATCTACTGCCACCAGGCCCGGCCCCAGGGGTGGGCGGACCAGGCGGCCGCCCAGGGCGGCAGGTTTTGGGAGTGGCAAATTCAAAGGAACAGAAAATTTTAAAATACAAATAAATAATAAATTCATAATATCAAATGTGAATGGTAAAATTATATAAGAAGCTTTCCAACCTCGAGCTTATGAAGACTTTTATAAGATCAACAATGTCCCAGGTTCGTCTGAGTGGTTTAGCAAACATAAAATAGTTCAGTTCTCAGATCTTGAAGAATTGATGAAGGAATTTACCCATACAAAGGTCAGACGAGTTCTACTTAATTAAACAGGTGTTGTCACGTTATTTTTTATATTTAAATAACGATTAGCCTCCTGCTTGGCATCAGTCGGTAGAGCATGAAATATTTTAATAATTATAAAAATTAGGTCGTGGTTTTTCATAGGATACAGTCTCATAAAAATCTTTATAGGCCCAGATATGAGCTTCCACTATAATTCTGATAATTCATTAAAAAATATATATATATATGGTACTTATCCTATAGTATTGAGGAATAAAAAATAAATCGCACACCATAAACAATTTGATACATATATTAACAAATATTGCAAAAATAAATCAGAGCCAAAAATATATAGAGCAATAAAAAATATATAATATAAAATAGAATAATAATCGAAATCAATAATATATCACAGGCTAAATATTATCCTCTAAATTCTACAGCACGAAACGTTACCATGTGCTTTTACTTTTATGATCATATGCATCCATTTGCATGTAGCTGTGATACCAGCTTGCTAATACTTGTCGACTTGGACAATTCCATTTAAAATAGATTTCTTAAAATCAGCTTGATAAATTGACAACCAAATAATCCAAATATATATATTAAATTCTATGGTCTCTAATAGATTTCTTTGTAATGAATATATATTTTATCTCAGGGTATGAGATTCGGCACCTGATGGAATAAATAGAGCAATTCATCTAGTGAATCAGAGCTACAACAAACTATCGTAAATTATATTGCAGAGATTAATGATCATATGAATATGTATTGCAAGCCTAGATTTTATGCTTCTTTGATTTATAGATCTTCCAATTTATGAATTGATTTGTTATTTATCTAATAAAATACCTTTAATACTACATTTACTTGCGCAAGTATTTTTTACCAAATTCTTAATTTATTAGAAACCCTTTTGACGAGCTAGCTTTGATTCTTATTTAATTTCGAAGCACTGAGGGCGCCCTATCACTAAATCAATATTCTCACTCACGTGTCGAAATCTTCTTATGAGCTGCCGATGTCGATCCAACTCCTGGTGGTCCTGGATTATTGTAGCCGGAGTCGTCTCTTCCAAGGGGTTACAAAATTATTTAAAATGAAAATGAATTTTGCTTTATAAGAGCATCACAAAGTCTTATGAGAAATTTAGTAATTCAATTTAACTTTAAATTATTACAAGATATAGCAAGGTATTACGCTCTATAATTTTTAGTGACCTCTCATGGTGGCATTTGGCAGGCGAGTGTGGTTCTCCTTTCTCAATTTTACAATTCTCATTTCCGATTTCTAAATTTACATAAAATTTGAATATCTTAGTCCTCCGCCATTCAAGGTTCAAATAGGCCATGCCAAAATATTAAACTATTACTTATGTTATATATTTAATAATTTCTTTGCCTTCGGGCCATATCCAAAACATAGACTATACAACAATTTTATACAAATTCTATTTATTTGTAGAAATATATACAAATATTTTTGAATTGGCTCACTATTGCCGCCTATCAATTGCCATTATGTGATTGGTGCATGCAAATTGTTACAGTATTCATGCGCCTGGTAACCTCCTATTTCCTTAATACATTTAATTATTCTTATTGGGTTTTTTAAATATGCTCTCTACATGCTAAGTAATTTTTTATATGTTATTATTTGTTTCATGCATCATAATAATTAGCCACGTGAGACCTTTAGTTCCTCAAATTGCATACCGTTTTGCCACAATAAATTTCTGCCAAGGTGTTTGGTCAGATTCTATGTTGTATGGCTCGGTCGATCGTTGGGTCGCCGATCACTAAATGTTTATGCCTAACCTCAATTTTCAATATTTTATATAATATTACATATTAGCAAAAAATTATTTCAATTCCTCTTAGGCTGTTGTACAGTTTAGCCAGGACGATCTGATATTATCTAATCTTTATTTTATCTCTTTGGCGATATTAGCCAATTACTTCACTTAGACCTATAAATATTTCAGCTAGGGATTCATATTTATCTATCCAAATTACAATATGTTACATGCGCCCCTGGATTTGAATTCAAAATATTTGAGAATCACAATGTTTTTAATGAAAATCCAACCTTCAACACATCGACATATTCCATATTTTGTCTACAAAAATATACTCTTAAATTTTTACAATAGTTCGCAGATCTTATCTGCTGCGCCTCCCTAAGACCTCCATCAAATACAATAGCAAATTCTCCTTATCAACACAAAAATATCATAAATATTACCTCTTAGACACATTCCTCCTTACAACACTTAGAACATAGTATTTTTAAATTTGCCGCTCGCAAGGCCGCCAACCTAACTACACACATTACACTCAATTCTCTTATAATAGATTTCTTTTAAACAATAACTTTGATGTACAAATTTTCTGGGGCTTATATTTTATTGTAATTCCTAGGTCTTAATATAAATAATTTTCCATATATCAGGTACATTTCCCTTCTTTTGCAACATGGTTTTTTGGCTTTAGGTAACTAGCATTCAATTGAGATTTTTTAGTGACAAACATGGCATAAACTAATGGTAATAAATTATAGAACATATAAATAAATATATTAACATTGATAAATACGATAAATAACAATAATAAATAACATTTTTGGGTACAATATTTTTCTTTTCATAATCATATGTTGAGGGCTACATTTGATTCAGGTGGCTTTGCCCAGCTGGTCGCTGGCTCTACATTTCATACTGCTACATCAGAATTTGCTGTCGAATTTCATAATTAACCTAACTGCTGCATTTTTTCCTTTTAAAGGTAATTAACAAATTTTATTTTTACTATCCCAGCTTGTGTCCTTTTTTATCTGATGTATATTATTAAATTACATACTTAAAAAATTGTTCTTTTGCTTGTTGCAGGCTTCGGACAGTTGGAAGGAATAAAAATGTTGGATTGTTGCCATGCGGTCTAACCCAAGATTAAATTTATCATGATAGGTCAGTAATTCTTCTGATAATGACGTTTTCTCTTGATTACTTATCACATTTATTTCAAATTCTGTGATGTTGCATGTAAAATTGTTGTGGTTTTCCCATATCTTTTGACTTTCTGCTTGTAGCTATACTGTAGGCCGGTTAGGTTATGTGCTGTCTGGTTGTTGATTGTTGAGGCTGTCCTAGTTGATAATTTTTTCATCATAAATTTAAAGCCCTTGTATCTGGTATATCTTTTAAAACAATTCCTTGATCTGGTTCTGTTTTCTTCCTTATTATTTCTATTTATTCTGTTGAGTCCCGATATTTTCACTTTAGTGGCATTGTTTATAATTCTAATTAGGTACACCAATAAACAACTTTATAATATAAAGCTTCCAATCATCTTCATCCGATACTTTCCACTTAAATTCATTATTAGTCTTCATCATCATAATAAACAATTCAATAATATAACACTTCCAATCAACAATAATAAATTCTTTCAACAATAACATGGTCTTAATTATAACATCAATCGCATCACTTTTCAATATTATCACAGCCATTATAACAAACATTACACACCATATCAAAACATTTATCATCTTTTCAATAGTATAATCTCTAATCATATAATATCCAGGTACTTCCATTTTATTTATATTATTTTTTAATTCTTCCAATCTTATTAGACACTGTTTATCCTTCATATATCTCCATAAGTAGTCCACTCCATATTATTATCATCCATGCATGTTTCGGTTTTATCCCATTTATTTGATCCGTTTTTCCGGTCACATTGCTGATTGGCTCTCTTGAAGCGTATGTGCCGTGGATGCATGCCGTCGATCCTCTGTTCCTGTACTTCTCGGTGTTGGTTCGATGTCCTCCTCTGCCTCTTGAAGCGTGCATGTGGCCGGTATGCGCGCGCGTGGTTCGTCTTTTGTCTCTTCTTTCTCCGGGCCTTGCGGTGTATGCCTCTTGTGTCCGCTAGTCCGTCCTGTAGTCGGTCGTCCGGTGTCTTCCTCGGGCGTTTCCGTCTCCTGGCTTTGTGGTGGGCGCTCCTTCGGTCCTGCATGTTGTCCTCCCGGTACTCCCTGGTGTCATCCTTCCCGTCCTTGGTGTGCCTCGGTGGGGTCGATTGATGCGCGGGTGTGGTGGCGGTCTCCTCCTGGTAACTGTTTATATTTATTAGTGACTCTTCGGTGGCAGGTTGCTCTTCGGTGGGGAACAGGATACTTAAAATGGGTTGTTGCTTGCGGCTGGTTTTAATTGCATGGTGGGCAGCGGTTTTTTGTGGTAGGCTGTCTTGAATTGGCTTCTGTTTTTCTACTAATATTTTCGGTAAATCCTTTCTAAAGGTGGTGTGTGATGCTGAAGTATCCTTATTTTCTCTATCTATTTTCTCTGAGCTTATGTGGGTTGTATCGGGGTTATCATATATTTGTAATTTAGATGTAGTCTTCTCTGTGTCTGGTGGTGGGTTATCTTGTGTTTTTTGTTGATTTAATCTGGACGCATGCTCTATGGTGTAGTTTGTACTTATTTGATGAGGTGGCGGTTTATGATTCCTGTTATAATTATTGTGAGCATAACCACTATTTGTGTTAAATCAATCACGGCCATCAAAATGATTTCTTTGATAGGTTTGCTGTGGATAATGGTTTGTTTGGCGATTTTGAAAACTTCTATCATTCCAACTATTATTGTGTTTATGATCATTGCAGCATTCAAATTGAGGAGTAGGTCGTGAGCAATCATATGGTACTGATTCATAGGCTTGGCTGGTGTACTGATTGATTTTTGAATTAGGTTGATTCTGTGCATACATTTGATCTGACTGGTGATTTGATATTGCCATCATAGATTGTATATTGTGTAAATAATCTATCAGCTGTTTGCAACTAGTTATTGACTGTGTAGCCAATGCTGTTCTGATTTGGAAAGGTAGCTTTTTTACGATTATATTTGCTAGAACAGAGTCAGTTATTGGCTCATCTAATTGAGCATTTTTCAGTTTAAGGGTATTAACAAAATTGATGCATGTGTCGTCTGTCCTAGAATTATATTCGCTAGCAATGATATTGGCTAGTGCATCCATTTGTCTATTTTTACTCCAATATTGTTCCAGGAAAGCTGCACTGAATTCGTCCAACGTCCTGAATTCGTGATTATGGATCTGGAAAAACATCAGAGGTTCACCGCATAACAAGCTGGATAATCGAAGATGCCATAAATTCCAAGAGGTGGGTGTTTGTGATTGAACTAGTTTAATTTGGTCGATAAATTCTCTAGGTTGAAGATAGCGGTCTGTATTGTCAAAACAGCCTAATTCATTGAAACCAGTGGCGGATCTACGGGGGGGGGCTTTCGGGCTCAAGCCCCCCCCAAAACGCCTAAAGTTTTTTTTTGTAAGAATGTAAATTTTATACAAATATAATTAGTTTGAAGCTGGTAAAGTATATTCAAGCAGTATAGTCCTTGATCGAGTGATTAACTGGCGTATGCTTTTCACAGGTAGGTAATTGAAAAGTTTGCTCAAAAGCACACAAGGCGTTCACAGTTCCTGTACAGCGACTAGCGATGAATGACAGTATTAATTCTCAGACCATTACTTCAAGTCTCCAAACAAAACTTCCAACTGTGTCCCCATCATTATTTATTCATCTCCAGGCAGTAGAACTATTTCGAAATATTAAATGTACGATGTACTTAAAAATAAATCCTTTTCATATTTTTAATCTGTCTTTTATTAACTTTAATGTATTTCATTATTAAATAAATAAACAAAACATCCTGAAAACTTTTACTGTGAAACACACGTTTTTACTCCATAAAACTTCAACAATTAACTTCATTAAATGTAAGCCCTTTCACAAAATTTTCCCCTGTTCAGCCCCCCCCAAAATAAAATTCTAGATCCGCCACTGATTGAAACTGTGTAGTAAATCAAACATTGCTATGGGAATAGGCTCTATATTCTCGTGCGGAAATTGATGTATTTGACTTTCAAGTTGTACTAACTTCTCTTGGGCCTGTTTCCAATGACTAGTAGCTTCCGTTTCATTTTCTACTACTTCGGCATTTAATTCAGATGAAAATAATTGCTGTTCTCCAACAACTGTCTCCAATGAATTAAGTAGTACTTTGTGTTGATTGATATCAGAATTTAAGTGGGCTATTTGTGTAGATTTACTATTCTGTCGTTTATTTATGGAAATAAGTTGACTATTGTTCCTGTTTGTAGCTATTTCATGAATTTGCGCGGTGTTTTGTGCTGGTAGACTATCTATCTTTTCATTTAGTTCACAGGTAACTGTATCTATTTTTGCTACTAAGTCGCTTGTAATTATTTCCTGATTTTCAGCGGTAGAAGCTGGTATGGTGTCCGCAGTTTCCTTACCCATCCTTACCGACGCATCCTTCAATGACTCCCGCATTTCCTTCATTTCCGCCTTTAAGTCCTTCATTACTGTGGTCATTGTTTTTTCTAAACTATTAGAAAATGACTTGATCATCCCCTCTACTATAACCCTCCTTATTGTTTCTTGGGAGACATTTAACGGTTTATTACTGTTCACAGGATTCATGGTGGTAATTGGAGATATCTGGGCGTTGGACTCCATCGCGCCCCCCTCAGCATCGATCTCTGCTACTATCGCCATCTGCAGTGTGTCTGCTACCTCACTTTGCGCGGACGAAGAGAGACTCATATTTTAAAAATGGATCAAGTGTCAAGTGTTTGTAAAACAAAGTGAAAGTTTTGTTTAACAAAATATTTAGGACACAAATGAGGATAGGCCTATGGACATTACAAGCCAGGTAACCTATTTATTACTTAAGCTCTTATAATATAATAATAATATTCATATTTTCAATTGTCAGTTTCTGACTAGCTAACATACTGTTCTCCAACCATATATACAAAATAATTATGACTAAATTTCGGCAGTTTAGGCCCATAAAATATAATAGCTCTCTCTATAAAATATATTTTCTACAATAATAATAATATAAAAATTTCTTCAAAACACATAATTTCTCCTTATTCAAAGCTATTGATTCAACAAAAAGTAATACAAAAAATAACCCGCCTGTTTTCCTCAATATAAATATTGTTCTATTATCTATCCACGACAAATTTCAATATGACTAGACTTGTCTTTAGTTATTATCCTCCATATAAGTCTTGACTTAATTTCAAATAATTATTTAATGAGCTCAGCTCTCATCATCAGTCTTATGTTGGTACAACATGTTGTGTCATGTTATTTTTTATATTTGCCGAACCAATAATATATATATTTTTTTTACAATTATGACATTGAAGGAAAAACTAGGCTGAGCCTGTACTATTTCTCTCCAAAAATTTTGATAAAATGTTAATGTTGTCCAAAAGATAAGGTTATGTAATCACACACTGCTTCGTCACTTGATTTTCGGTCCAGGAATGATGATTTAAAATTTTGAATTTTGAAGGTTGATTTTATACTCTAAATGAATCACAGAATGTATCACAATAAATTAAAAACTTTTGAAATATTGCACTTATTTAAATAACGATTAGCCTCCTGCTTGGCATCAGTCGGTAGAGCATGAAATATTTTAATAATTATAAAAATTAGGTCGTGGTTTTTCATAGGATACAGTCTCATAAAAATCTTTATAGGCCCAGATATGAGCTTCCACTATAATTCTGATAATTCATTAAAAAATATATATATATGGTACTTATCCTATAGTATTGAGGAATAAAAAATAAATCGCACACCATAAACAATTTGATACATATATTAACAAATATTGCAAAAATAAATCAGAGCCAAAAATATATAGAGCGATAAAAAATATATAATATAAAATAGAATAATAATAAAAATCAATAAAATATCACAGGCTAAATACTATCCTCTAAATTCTACAGCAAGAAACGTTACCATGTGCTTTTAATTTTATGATCATATGCATCCATTTGCATGTAGCTGCGATATCAGCTTGATAATACTTGTCGACTTGGACAATCCCATTTAAAATAGATTTCTTAAAATCAGCTTGATAAATTGACAACCAAATATTCCAAATATATATATTAAATTCTATGGTCTCTAATAGATTTCTTTGTAATGAATATATATTTTATCTCAGGGTACGAGATTCGGCACCTGACGGAATAAATAGAGCAATTCATCTAGTGAATCAGAGCTACAACAAACTATCGTAAATTATATTGCAGAGATTAATGATCATATGAATATGTATTGCAAGCCTAGATTTTATGCATCTTTGATTTATAGATCTTCCAATATATGAATTGATTTGTTATTTATCTAATAAAATACCTTTAATACTACATTTACTTGGGCAAGTATTTTTTACCAAATTCTTAATTTATTAGGAACCCTTTCGACGAGCTAGCTTTGATTCTTATTTAATTTCGAAGCACTGAGGGCGCCCTATCACTAATTCAATATTTTCACTCACGTGTCAAAATCTTCTTATGAGCTGCCGATGTCGATCCAACTCCTGGTGGTCCTGGATTATTGTAGCCGGAGTCGTCTCTTCCAAGGGGTTACAAAATTATTTAAAATGAAAATGAATTTTGCTTTATAAGAGCATCACAAAGTCTTATAAGAAATTTAGTAATTCAATTTAACTTTAAATTATTACAAGATATAGCAAGGTATTATGCTCTATAATTTTTAGTGACCTCTCATGGTGGCATTTGGCAGGCGAGTGTGGTTCTCCTTTCTCAATTTTACAATTCTTATTTCCGATTTCTAAATTTACATAAAATTTGAATATCCTAGTCCTCCGCCATTCAAGGTTCAAATAGACTGTGCCAAAATATTAAACTATTACTTATGTTATATATTTAATAATTTCTTTGCCTTCGGGCCATATCCAAAACATAGACTATACAACAATTTTATACAAATTCTATTTATTTGTAGAAATATATACAAATATTTTTGAATCGGCTCACTATTGCCGCCTATCAATTGCCATTATGTGATTGGTGCATGCAAATTGTTACAGTATTCATGCGCCTGGTAACCTCCTATTTCCTTAATACATTTAATTATTTTTATTGGGTTTTTTAAATATGCTCTCTACATGCTAAGTAGTTTTTTATATGTTATTATTTGTTTCATGCATCATAATAATTAGCCACGTGAGACCTTTAGTTCCTCAAATTGCATACCGTTTTGCCACAATAAATTTCTGCCAAGGTGTTTGGTCAGATTCTACGTTGTATGGCTCGGTCGATCGTTGGGTCGCCGATCACTAAATGTTTATGCCTAACCTCAATTTTCAATATTTTATATAATATTATATATTAGCAAAAAAATATTTCAATTCCTCTTAGGCTGTTGTACAGTTTAGCCAGGACGATCTGATATTATCTAATCTTTATGTTATCTCTTTGGCGATATTAGCCAATTACTTCACTTAGACCTATAAATATTTCAGCTAGGGATTTATATTTATCTATCCAAATTACAATATGTTACAGTGTGTTGAACAAACTTTTGGAAATTGTAGTTTTAATTACTTAGCAAGTTAAGTAGGCCTAATACTATGTTGCAGTCTATGTCTTAAGGCTGTGCAAAGGCTAGAAATAGACTTTCTTGTACTGGTGATATTTTTCAAATTTTTTTGATTTGTATATATCAAAATGAAAAAGTTCTCTTAGGAAAAAATTTTTCTCCAATCATTACTTTTTGAGATATGAGCGCCTTCAGTTTAAATTTTTTGGACAGAACATTTCAAATTCGGTACGAGATAAATCCATGAAGTTCAAAGGATAAATTCTTCATGGTATTGTTGATTGAATAAAACAAGAAAATTTTGAAACATTTTCTGAAAATATCAATTTTTGAGAAATTTATTCCATTTACAAAAAAAACTCAACTGAATGTTATTTTTGGTCATTTTTAGTAAATTGAATAACTTTCTCAAAAATCGATATTTTCAGAAAAGTTTTGTTTTATTAAATCAACAATACCGTGAAGAATTTATCCTTTGTATTTTATGGATTCATCTCGAACCGAATTTTAAATGTTCTGTCCCAAAACTTTAAACTTTAGGCGCTCATGTCTCAAAAAGTAATGATTACAAAAAATGTTTTCCTAAGAAAACTTTATCATTTTGATAGCTTGATCCTTAAGTGATCCTTGATCGTGTCCTAAAGCGCGCCTCTCCACTAGGAAATACTGAAATAAAGTGCATCTAACGGGTGATTCTCATAGAACATATTCTCATGAACTTATATAATTGTGCAAAATATCACTGTGAGGACAATAAAGATGGTGATGAATCATCAATGATGATGGTTGAAGCTAAAAATGAGGTGTTTTCACAATACAAGGAGCATTGTTGTCAGGTGTACCTGGAAATCTATATGAGATAGAGTGCTCTACCTAGTCTCAGATTGTATAGCACAAAATTATATGCCCAAAGGGATTTTGAATTTTACATCTAGATTGTAATTGGGATGTATTTTAGATCAAATACTAAAAATTATAAAAATTGATTTTTTTTCTTTAAATATCACTCATTTTTGAAAAATCATAACTCAGTACTCATTGGAGATAGAGAGTTCCAAATGATCTCATTTCATTCAGAATTTTATAATCTTGAAAAAAGGCCAGACCAAATTTTTCTGTCCGATCACTGATTTTGCCAGAAATAGCTGAAAACTGGAAAATGAACCTGAAATACGAGGTTTTTGGGCCACTCTGTATATAGCACAAGGGAATTTTGCATGAAGAATTTGGTTCTGAACTTCTCTCATGCATCCAAATAAAATATTAAAAAATCAGAACTATGATACAAATTGCAAGCACACCCCCTTTTTTATGTCTATATTGACTGGACTTTACTGTTCCCCAATATTTATATTTGTTAAATATTTGTTTAAATGACAATAAATATTGTTGAACATAATTTTTTCGAGTTTATTGAGACTCTGTGGTGTGAATGGCGCGATCGCATCATGGCGGAGACACAATAGTAACGCTGGTTACACACTGGGCTGTTTCTGCCATCGCCGCCTCGAATAAAACTCGATCTTACACATTCAGCGGCAAAAATACCGCCAAACATCAAGCAGCAAAATCACTGCCACGTATGATTAGTAGCCAAAATAATTATTGTAGTTCTTCATCGCAAATGTGATGAAACTTCTCTGCTTCATGAGTGTTCAGTTAATTGTATTTTTCACATTTTTTTAAAGTATACAGGGTGATTCATAATTATGGTAGAATAATTCAATACGTGATAGTAGAGGTGAAAATAAGAAAAAAAAATTATAAACATATATCCATAAACGCTTCATTAGCGAGCTATACAGAGTGAAAGTTTTCGCCCGGAATTCAGTTCCTCTGGTGAAAGACACCAATGCTGAATTGTTTGGGGTCTAGTTTTTGAAAACTTATGTTGGATTCATATGGAAAAATATCTGAAAAATTGAATAAAACTAGTCTGGAAGCTGTAATGTGAGTAGTTTTTGAGAAAAAAGTTGAATTATGCAAAAAAACTAGGTAGAAAAACACAGACTTCTACGTTTGATGCCCAATAACTTTCTTTAATGACCAGTAAACAAATAATTTTCCACATTAAAAATTGTAGAGGATTCAATTCTGAAAAGAATTATGTAAGCTGTGTGAACTAAATTTTAATAAAAGTTGAATAAAATGTATTATTATGTAGTACATTACACCACAAAAATTTGCTGTCTTATGAGGAGAGAACTAATAACTCATAGGTTGTAGCTGATTGCAAATAAAACATGGATTTTAATGACAGCTGTTCCAAAACAGCTGATAATTTATTTTAAATATTTTCTTATTCAAAACAAAACAAATCAGCTGTTTTGGAATATCATTTTCAGAAATATTTTAGTTCACAGCAACAAACTGTAAGTTAGGCCTACTGTAATCGTGTTGTGTTTTTTGTTTAATCTATTAACCAGTTATTTGTAACCATTTCACTTTGCTTTTGTGTTAATTTTAAAAAAATTGAAGGTTATTTTAGACATTATTCATACTCCAAATTTGCTGGCATGCATTTAATGTATGGAATGGGGCACTACTGTAATAGTACTGAAGCAAGACGTTTGTATCGTGAGAACTTTCCTAACTGAGTATGTCCAAGTTCAAGGTTTTTTGCCACTTTCATCAATGTCTGTCTGAAACAGGTATCCAAAGAGCACATTTATGCAGGCAAACCCCGATCTACTTGAGTTGGAAGAACCAGTACATAATGAAATTTATGAACATCCAGAGAAGAGCACAAGAGAATTGTCAGTGCAGTTTAATGTCAATCAATCTATTATTTGGAGGATACTAAAAAAGAAACAATTGCATCCATACCACCTCCAGAAAGTTCATACTCTAATCAGTAGCGGCTCGTGATCTTCTAGCTTGGGGGTTCAACCTCATGATCTATTGGAGAGAAAGGTAAAGAGGATATAGAGTATTGAGCATAATCAAGTGTAAAGGTGATCAATAATAATTTTAAGGAATAATACCCCAAAGATTGAGCATATTTTCTACAAATATAAATATTTTGTCCTGTTCATATTTTTCTTGTTTGATTTTTACTTCGGGAGTTGGTCACCATTATGTTTTATTTTACAACTACCCTGAATATCAATATTGTTTGTATTCAACAAATACTGAACCTTATTCATATTTCTTTATCAAAATGCTGTTACAGTAACACAATAAATTATATTCTCACTCTCACTAAAAGAAAATGGACACACTAGAAATACTCACGATTACACGAAACACACTAGAAACTACTATATTCTTCTACACGCAAAACAAATTTATATAACAAGAAATGCAGTGAGATCTATCACAACTGTAAACAGTGTATACCCGAAACCATACCATATAACCTCAAAACTGTCACGCTTAGGCTACTTCTTGTCACCGCTATTTTACTGTTTACTGCCTCCAAATTTAAATTTATTGGTTATAAGCAAGTTCAAGATGGCACTGTATCCGTATCACGAATACTCACGATTCATTCCGAGGTTTACCGAATGCTTCACTTGCCTTGGCTAGGTTCGGCTACTCTCGGATGAACTCGTGCAAAATTGGTTCATACAGGATTGTGAACCAAATCCGTGCTAGCAAACCGATTCCCCTCCTCCGTTCCACTACCTCACCCAGCCCTGTTTTTGGGTTCACATCGGGGAATGAACACTGCTTTCCACCTCCACCCGTCATCCCATTCGGTGCTGTTTCAAGCAAGCCACTCCGGGATCTCAGGCACCGGCAGCAAAACATCAACGTTAAGTTTACATAGATCAAAAATGTTGTGATGTAATTTAATGAGAATAAAATAAAAATATAATTATTTGAGTTGCAAATTCATCATTGTATAGGAAGTTGATTCAATTCTGGGGGTTCAATGAACCATTGAACACATAGGACGAGCCGCCACTGACTCTAATGCCACGAGACTGTATTCCCTGTGCTGGTATTTGCCGATGGTTTTTAGTGAAACTTGTTAACCCAAACTTATCAACAACCGTTTTATTTACTGACGAGGCACACTTTACAAGAGCAGCTATCGTTAACGTCCACAACCAACATATTTGGGCAGATGAGAATCCTCATGCCATCAATCCTATCTTCCACAACATCAGTTTTCAGTAAACATTTGGGCAGGAATCATAGGAGATCATCTACTTCTGTTCGAGCTTCCTCCCAGGCTTAATGGCATAATCTACTTGAACTTTTTGAGAGAGGAGCTATTTATTTTACTTGAAGATGTCCCTCTTCAGTTGCGCCAAAACATTTGGTTTATGCATGATGGAGCTCCAGCACACTTCAGTGTTGCTGTTCGTGAACACCTGGATCACAGCTTTCCAAATCAATGGATAGACCGAGGTGGGCCAGTACCATGGCCAGCTAGGTCACCAGATTTTATCTTCGGGGACACTTGAAAACCTTAGTATACAATACTCGAATTGATACTATTGAAGAACTCTGATTAAGAATTTTGAATGGAATAGAAATGATAAAGCAGACTTCTGGAATATTTGAACAGGTCCGACAATTGATGAGAAGATGTCTGAACATATGCATTCAACTTCATCTGAACATCATCTCTAGTCTTTTGGTATGAGTTTAATGTCATTTAGATATGTTACTTTTCATAAAAAATCGAATATATTATTTGCAATCAGCTACAACCTATGAGTTATTAGTTCTCTCCTCATAAGACAGCAAATTTTTATGGTGTAATGTACTACATAAGAATACATCTTATTCAACTTTTATTAGAATTTAGTTCACACAGCTTACACAATTCTTTTCAGAATTAAATTCTCTATAATTTTTATTGTGGAAAATTATTTGTTTACTGGTCATTAAAGAAAGTTATTGGGCATCAAACGTAGAAGTCTGTGTTTTTCTACCTAGATTTTTTGCATATTTCAACTTTTTTCTCAAAAACTACTCACATTACAGCTTCCAGACTAGTTTTATTCAATTTTTCAGATATTTCTCCATATAGATCCAGCATACGTTTTTCAAAAACAATTCAGCATGGGTGTCTTTCACCAGAGGAACTGAATTCCGGGCGAAAACTTTCACTCTGTATAGCTCGCTAATGAAGCGTTCATGGATATATGTTTATAAGAACTTTTTTCTTATTTTCACCTCTACTATCACGTATTAAATTATTTTACCAAATTATCAATCACCCTGTATATTATTAAGTGTTTAACTCAAAATGGAAAGGCAATAACTTTTACCACTTTCGTTGTACCATCGAAGGAAAAGAAGACAACGGAGAAATCACCTTGCTTGGATTCATTGAAATTTGTACATTGAAATGAACGTTTTTATTAAATCGACAGCGATATACAACATATTACAGTTTTTTCCTTGTCATCCAGAGTTTCAAAATCCCCCCTAATCTCCATACACACTTCCTCCCACGCACTCCTTGTTGCATTTCGATCCTTAAATATGTCGAGGGTTTTGTTCTCTGTTCTAAAAATGATATAACAACTCATTGTCTATTAACTCACACTCGTCAACCACAAATACTTAAAACAATAAATAAATGTCATAAACAACTTACAAACTTTACAACAAGACACAAATTGAAAAGCTGATTTTCAAAGACCTCTGACTTGGAGCAACTGGGATCAGCGGCAATGATAGACAACCGCCAAATGTGTAAACGTCCATTTGGTCATGTACGCCACTGAGTAGACAAGAGTGGCAAAAACGCCTCCCAAAATCTTATACCACACCGCCAGCCATAGTGTCAGTGGACGGCTGCACAGCTGCCGCCAACGGCAATATGGCCGCGCGGCGTTTCTGCCGCCCAGTGTTTAAGTTTCCATTTAAGTCCATAGACTACTGCTCAAACGGCGGCGACGGCGAAATTACCGCCGTGGCAGAAACCGCCCAATGTTTAACTGGCGTTAGGCGATCACTCAAGGAAGGGGTGGAACCCGGGATTAGAATCGAGTTGACTACCACCACCAAATTATTTAACAGTCTCCATGAGATCAATCCATATCCACCTAGACTTTCCGGTCAACCTAAATTACACAAAACTAATGTTCCTATAAGACCAGTGGTATCTTTTGTTAATTCCCCCTGCTCTAAATTAGCTCACAAACTGAATAGCACCTTTCGGTCATTAACAGGTTTTCAACCAAAGTTTAGTATTAAAAATTCATTGGAGTTGGTCAACAATATAAAGCATATTCCTGTTCTATCATCTCATAAACTTGTGTCATTTGATGTTACTAATTTATTCACAAACATTCTGGTGGGAGAAAGTCTTGAACGAGCTGAGGTAATAATGAAAGCCTCTATAAATGATCATACACTCAGAGAAGAACTGATAGGATTGATGAAGTTATGCACTCAGCATAATTATTTCAAATTTAACAATAGATTTTTGAACAAAGAGAGGGGTTGGCAATGGGGTCACCCCTCTCACCACTCCTAGCTGAATTATTTATGGATAAGTTAGAAAGTAGAATCATTGAAAATAGTCATTTCAAAGATGAAATTGTTTACTGGCTTCGATATTTTGATGATATTATTTGCTTATGGAAAGGAAGTAACAGACAACTAGACAATTTTCTTCCCTATCTGAATGGATTACATCAGAGTATAAAATTCACTGTAGAGGTAGAACAGGATTGTGTATTGAATTTTCTAAATCTAAGAATAGATCATAGCACTGGTTTTCACAAGTTTTCTATTTTCAGAAAACCAACCCATACTGATGTTACCATTTTTCTTCATTCTTGTCATCCTATTTCTCACAAACTTGCTGCTTTCAATAGCATGGTCTATAGAGCACTAACAATACCTATGAGCCATCATGATTTTGATATTGAGATCACTAAAATTAAACAGATAGCTGTCACAAATGGGTATGAAGAAAGTATGGTGGACAGATTATTGAGTAAAATTAATAGACAAATTTCAATCAATTCTAGCTTTGTAGGTTCAAACTGTGAGGAGAAGACTTGGATAACAATCCCATATTTAGGCCTTGTATCTGATAAAATAGGTAGGGAATTGAAGAGGAATGGATTTCATGTTGCTTTCAAGATCAAACCGATTTTAAATAGTCTATTTAGCTGGAGTAAAGACAAAATTGATATTTGGGATAAAAACCCCGCTTTTAAGTACAAACTTAAATGTGATGATTGTAATGTTTGTTATGTGGGTCAGACTGGTAGAAGTTTCAAAAGTAGAATTAAAGAACACATCAGAGATTGGAATAAACAAAATGGAGAATCTAACTTTGCAGAACATTTGATAACAAATAATCACAAGTTCACAGTTAAGGAGAATGTTGAGTTTCTGCATGTTAGTAACAAAGGCAGATCTTTGAATATTCTAGAGGCTTTAGAAATAACAAGAGTAATTAAGGAAAATCCCCAGTATAGTTTAAATGACCAGATTCATTTCAACCAATACAACACTACGAGTTTAGTTTTATCATAAAATTGTAAGCATACATTAGTCAATAGTTTTTCCATTTACATATTTGTTTTATTATCTTTCACACTTGTTTTCTTGGTTCTTATTTTGTACTGAGAGTAGATTTTATTATCATGGCGATTCTGTTGCTCAAGCCGCCACTTTGTCACACCATTGAGTGGGAGGAGACTGTCTAGCTAGGCCAATGGCAGGCGTTCATGCCCTCGACCAATAGCAGTACTCGCCTACTAGTATAAATTCTGCTGCTCTTGTATTTAGTTTTAGTTTATCAGAGATTGACAATGGTGTAATAACTGAAACCAGTCTTTCTAATTATCAATAAATCAGTGGTTTTTTTGACAATTTCTTAGTCTTTTCCATTCAATATGAATAATTACCACAATATCAACTTCTCAACTATACAATTAGTATTTTACCCGCTCTGTCCAAAATACTTGAGAGAATTGTTCATTCACAAGTTGTAGAGTTTCTCTAAGCCAATAGGGAACTACATAATTTGCAATCTGGATTCAGAAAATCTTTTTCTACTAAAACCGCTCTCTTGTGTGTCACCGATGATATTAGGTTAGCTATGGATCAAAGAAAGTGTACTGTCCTCAGTCTGTTTGACTTCTCGAAAGCATTCGACACTGTAGATCATGAAATTCTCTCAAACAAACTAGCTATTCTTTGGTTTAGTTATCACACCCTTGCATGGTTCAAATCCTATCTCTCAGATAGAAAGCAATGTGTCTCTGTTAAAAATAATAGGTCTAATTGGTTAAATGTTAAACATGGCGTCCCTCAACGTTCTATCTTAGGCCCCCTACTCTTCACTCTTCATGCAAATGACCTACCCTTTGTCATCAAATTCTCTAGTTTCTATACTTATGCTTCAAATTAATGCAAGCTGCCCAATCACTAAAATTAATGAAACAGTAAATGAAATGAATCACAATATAATTTCAATAGTAGAATGAACAATGAAAAACAGACTAAAACTCAACCCTATAAAAACTCAGCCCATAATAATTGGATATTCAAGACTAGTAAACAACATCGATTTAAACTCACTTAACAAAATCAACCCTAGAGCAGCATGACATTCAATTAAACCTTCCTTAATACCTATCCTTATCCTTTATAATCATTTCCCTCCACTCCCAAGTAAAAATATGGTTTTTCTCTTTTTTATTTCTTCCATGTTGCATAAAAAATGTGTATAGGCTACATTTAAGATTGTTTCTTATTCTAACTCTTCTTCGAGTGGATCTTAGAAACCTTATTCTATATCCCTTCCCCTCTTTTTTGTATTATAATTTCCCTTTCATAATTCCCTATGTAGAATTATTATTATTTGTCCTTTATGAACTTTTATAACCATAATATCATCTTGTTACTTACATGAACTAATCTCTTTTGTACAATAATTTCCCTCTATTATTAACATTATTTTTGGATTTAAATCTACGAACCTTTTTTCTAATAATAAATTTCACTTTTTCATTATTCCAATTATATCATATCGATTTTCTAATTATTGGGAATTAACTTTCTCTTTATTTTTTTCCTTATTACTATTTTCTTTTCTCTGTTAATCGATTCAACTAAATGATTTATTGTTTCTATGATTTGGTTTTTACTTATTGATATTTTTGTCTTAATTTGTTTTGCTTGGACATAATACTGGGTGCGGCAGGAAGGGTGGATGTTTTTAGAACAGATAGTATTCTGATTTGGGTAGTCGGATTGGGCCAGCTGAAGTGAACATGTGTTCGGTAGATCATACCATTTTTTCTAGTCATTGTTTAATCGGCATCATGGATTCGTGGAATGTGCAACATCGTGTGTTTACTTACGACAGTTTTGTGCGTAATAATGAGAGTATCATTACAGTTCAGCGCGAGTTTCGTCGTCATTTCAATCTTGCGAGAAATGAAAATATACTCACTCGTAACACCGTTTTACGTTCGGTAAAATAATTTCGTTCAGTAGGAACAGTAATGAATAAACGACCACCAGGGGCTCATCGCACTGTACGCACTCCACAAAAAGTGGAAAGAGTTCGGCAAGCCATACTCCGTAGTCCTAATCGATCTGCTAGGAGACATTTTTCTGAACTGAACATCAGTGATCGGTCAGTAAGGCGTATTTTACATAAAGATCTAGGATTTCATCCCTACAAAATGGCCATGGTTCAATAATTGAATCCTGGCGATTATGTAAAGCGGCTGAATTTTGCTCGAGAAATGGAGGCCATATTTGACCAAAATGAAAACATCATTTTGTTTACGACAGATGAAGCACATTTTCATTTGAATGGTACCGTTAATCAGCAGAACTATCGTTATTGGTCAGATGAAAATCCAAAATTAATGCATGAGAGACCATTACACAGTCCCAAGGTGACAGTTTGGTATGCTGTGAGCAGTATATTTGTTATTGGTCCATACTTTTTTGAAGACGACAACGGGACCACTGTAACTGTAACCTCAGAACGTTATAGACAGATGTTCACTGAATTCTTCCTTCCTGAATTAAGAAGGAAACCTATTCCTATCCGGCAAGTATGGTTTCAGCAGGACGGGGCGACAGCTCACACAGCAAGAAATTCAATGGAAGCAATTCGGGCTGTTTTTCGTGGTCGCATCATTTCTCGGTTGGTGACATTGATTGGCCTCCTCGTTCTCCAGACCTGTCCATGTGCGACTACTTCTTGTGGGGTTTCCTGAAGTCACGTGTTTACCAGCATAAACCACGTACACTTCAAGAACTAAAGGGAGCAATTCGTGAGGAAGTCGAACAAATTGGCAGGGCAATGTTAGAAAGAGTACAATCCAACTTCCGAGAGCGGCTTGTAAAGTGCATTGCTGAAAACGGCCGTCACCTGTCAAATATTGATTTCAAACATTAATTTTCTAAAATTGTAAAATAATGTGAATATTGTTCTGTAAATAAATGTTTTTTCATGCATAGGTAACGACATATTACTTTTTTGAAAACAGTTCATCCTTTCTGCCGCACCTTGTATTTAGTTTGAATTCTCAGCTTTCTTTTTTTATGGTTAAGTGCTGAAGGGGAGGGTATCCTTGATACCCTCTCTGAGAATGGACTTCTTAAGGTCCAAATGTCACCATTTCATGTGAAAACATTACAGTAGTACCTTAACTTTTGCATTTTTCATCATTATTCTTGCTCTATATTATTGTAGAACTCATCAGTTCAATATGATTCACCATGTCATTTCACTGCTACTGGTATTTATTCAGTTGTGGCCGAAGTTGGAAAAAAATTTTGACAGTAAAAACTACACAGGTGTTGTACTTTTTGATCTGAGTCGAGCTTTTGATGTTGTTGATCATAATATCTTAAACTCCATCAAAAAAAACTCCATCATCTTGGTGTACGTAACAAGGCTCTGGAATTTTTTCAATCATATTTGAGAGATAGAAGTCAGACTGTGTGTGTGAACTCCAGTCTCTCAAGTCCTCTATCTGTTCCTCATGGAGTTCCTCAAGGATCCATTCTTGGGCCTCTACTCTTTATAATGATGATGAACGATATTGAGTACAGTATTGGTTCTAAAGTCGTCTGTTATGCTGATGACTCATCCATGGTAACTGTGAATAGGGACTTGAATGCTCTTCAGCAGAAAATGATCAAGTGTCAGGATGAGGCTGCAGTGTGGTTCTGTGCAAATGGTTTGCTTCTGAATAGAGACAAAACTCAGTTGTTGGTGCTTGCACTGAGACAAATCACTGAGGTCGCTGAGGGTGCAGGAAGTGGCAGGCTTCTTGGTCTCACACTGGACCGAAAGCTTTCTTGGAGTGAGCACATAGATAGTGTATGCTCTAAACTCTCTAGATCCATATACTTGCTTTGTAGTCTAAGGGAATCAGTCCCCAAAAAGTACCTGAGGTCATGTGACTTTGCGTTTTTTCAAAGTGTCTTTGTTTACGGTCTGGAACTGTGGGGCTGTGCCCCAGATGTCCAAAAGGTACTCCTTTTGCAAAAGAAAGCTATCAGGATAATCTCCAGTGCCGCTTATCTTGAACATTGCAAGCCTCTCTTCATTAAGGAGAAAATTATGACAGTGTATAGCATGGTAGCATTTAGGCTTCTAATGAGTGTGAAGAGGAGAATAGACAGTACCTTTGCAGAGATGAAGTGCACAGTTATAGTACAAGAAACATATATAAAATTGATGTTCCTTATTCTAGGTTGGGGAAGATTTTAAAAAGTCCCAAGCACATTTCCCTTAAGCTTTCTAATGTGCTGCCATGCTCGGCAAGGGTTTTGCAGGAGTCCAGATTTAAATCTGAACTGGAGGGCATTCTTTTGCAAAACCCTGTATATTCTTTTTGATGACTTCTTCCAGATGAGAATGGACAACTTTTTCAAGCTTTAATTTTTTCAACTCAGTTTAAGGCCCAATTTCACCAAAGTTTCTGAAACCGCCGGTTTCGAAACTGTGGTTCCTGGCTGAACAGAAGTTTTGAATGCTGACGGATTTCACCAGCACAAACTGACCAAAGATTCCGAAACCGTCGTTTTGGGGTATTGTGAAGGCAGTGAACCCACTTGACGTCATTTTTATAACCTAAAAACTTTGTTGTGCTCTCGTAGATTGTTGTTCTAACATTCAATACGAATAAGAATGTTCATTATTAAAGACATTGTTATCAATGCATTTACAAACGTCAATAATATAGGTACTAGATAATACATAATAGTACTAGTCTGCAAATATTTGGTCTAGTCAATCACATAAAATTCTTGTATGCTATATAAAATTTAGGCTTTCAGTAGTTTTCAATTTTCTTCTGAAGAATGCAAGAGACAATGATTTGATTCCTAGTAGTAAAGAATTGTCAAGTATACACAAGTGATGTATAAAGACAGATGTATACACAAGATTTTTTTGCAAAGTAGTGATCCTGAGCTTTTGAGCTCTGATATTATTCCTATTTCTGAATAGGTGATTGAATATCTATTGTAAGTGGACATAATATTAGAGTTTTTTCTAGGTTCAATGAGAGATTTCATTATTCACATGAATCATTAAGGAGTACAGAGCTATCATCTAGAAAATTTTGTACTCCTGTTTTGGATTTACAACTAACTTTGAGATTAAAATCATCAGCAAAAAGTAATCCTGCTTTATGAGTACCTTCTATGTTACAAATTATATAGGCTATTAATGAGTATTGTTCCAAGTATGGAGCGTTGAGTGACCCTATACCGATCCTTCCTGCCCTTAGAGAACTGACAATCTCTGTAAACAATCTGGTTGCGGTCTTTTAAATATGACATAACGAGATCGATTCATTCAGAATTGCAGCCATAATAAGAAAGTTTGCTACCAAGTATGTTATGCCAGTACCGTATCGTAAGACATACCAGCATATGACCTAAAGCTAACAGAAAGATCCTTATCCAAATAATCAACAACACTATTTACTAGTCTTGTAACTTCATTACATGGCCTGAAGCCAAATTGTTTTTCAGTAAACATACCAAAGCTTTCAAAATGACTTGATATCTGGTCTTGCATTATGGCCTTGAATACTTTGGATATCACAGGTACAATAATTATTGTTTATTTTATTTATATATTAATTTATTTTATAAATATTTATTGATGGTCAGAAGTTTTTTTATCGCCTTTTTTATGTACAAGTAATACCTTAATGTTTTTCAATACACTTTGAAAAATGCCCTTGCAAACCAAACAGTCATACATATACGTATAAGTTGCCTTTTTCTTGTTTCTATAGTTTTTCCGGTGTTGTAAATTAGCTATAGGTATTATTTGTAATCGAAAATTTATTCGTTTTTATCTGTTAATTAGTTTTAATTGGGTCATTTATATATATTAGGTAGTTTAATAAGAAACTCATGGAGAAAACGTTGAGTGGGAAAACGATTGGGGAGCCTCTGCATATATATATGAACAGTTCTGATTGATCTAATAGAAAAACATTTTTATATTATTGAATGTAAGAAGACTTATTACTTTAAATAAATTATTGAAACTGTTGGATTGGTTAAAAATAGGAAGCGAATTCAACAATTTTAATAAACTACTACCTAATGAATTAACTAACAAACTTATAACTAAATCCAACAATATCAAAATAATCAACTGACTATTGAACAACATTTGAAATGTCAATACATGAGTGTGTGACTGTGACCTAACATTCAGCTCTTTACGATTACAGTAGGCTACACGAAAACGCGAAAGTAGTGTGATATAAAACTGTTTATAGGTTATAATCGCCCGTTTTCGAAGGCTAACCGACCAAACTTGGCCGGTAAGTTTGAACTGGAGTTTTTGGAGTCACGTGACCCTAAACGAGTGTGGTGAAATTCGATTCTGTCGTTTACGGCCAAACAGCAGATTTCATTTTGTTAAACTGTTGGTTTGGTGTTTGGTGAAATCGGGCCTAAGTCTAGGATGGCCATATTGAGCTTATGGATTTTTTTATTTTCCACAAGGCTGACCATGGTTTCCTATTACTTCCTGTATATGATTATATAAAATCACTTCATTTTACACATGTTTTTCCAAGTTATTTCATAGTAATTGTACTTTCACCAATGTATTTTAATTATAATTAGTATTATATTGTATTGACGTTTCCAATTGCCATTTTTTATGTGCTCAAAGGAATAAAAGCATTCTTATTCTTATTCTTATTGTTATTGCTAGAATGTAAGTTGAATTATGCTTTGTTATACACATGAATAAAGGAATGTGATTCAGAATCTGAATCCTAGATCAAGTCACTTCTGTCAATCCACGAGTCATGACTTGAACTGTATCCTTTCCAACGCACTAGCAGCTTGTCCCCTCTTTTCCTCAAAACCTTTTCAATCTCAAAGACTCTTGTTACTGTTGTCTTTACAATTTCTTCAGAGTAAAACCCTCCTTGAATAGGCTCACCTCTATAGTCTTCCAATTCATATGTTACAGGTACTGTGGGACATACACATGTTACTGTGAACAGCTCATTCTTCCAATTGGCTAGATATCCCTTGTCAAAAGTCTTTTTATACTTGCTTATTCTAACCTTGTCACCAGGCACAATATCCTGATGAGGACCTGGATAGAACCTACCTCTACACTCTGCATTCTTCTTCTGCAACTCTTCTCGATAGGCTTGATGCTGTTTACTGAGTCGGTCAAGTAGCACTTTCTCATGCTTCTTTTGCACATCTACTGGTTGCATACCTATTGTTCGATGAATCTTGGCATTATACTCTTTGAGAAGTGAGTTTAGAATGTTTGTCCAATGATAGGTTCCTTGCTCAGTGAACTTGATCCACATAATCTGTTTAAGTGTTCTGTTGAAGCGTTCCACTATAGATGCCTTCTCATCTGATCTAGTTGAGTAATGATTCACATTATACTGTTTCACAAGTTGTTGGAATTTTGTAATAAACCACTCTTTACCATCATCGGTCTGTAGATTTTTCATTGAATGTTTTTCAAATATAGGATGCATAGCCCCAACAATGTCATTGGCTGACTTATTTATAATTGGTAGAGCAAATGCAAGCTTACTGGGACAATTTATAATCGTGATAATGTACTTGTAACTTTTGTTTTGTCAAGCAAATGGTATCATCTCAACAAGGTCAGCCTGATAGAGATTGTCAAGACCTTCGACTGTAACCTTTCTTGTCGGAAAATTCTGAAGAGCTTGCTTGTGCAGCTCTTGTGCTATCACTGCCTTATCCATACTGGAGATATGAACTTGTTAATTAGCATTTATATAGGCAACAAGTTTATCAGACCATGATGTCGGCATCTTGAAAGTCGATGATGACCCCAAGTTCATCATAACAGGATGTTGCCCAGTTAATTGGACATGAGGTTGGCAGTTACAACCTTCAGCATCTTTAAAGTCATGATTAACCTACTTCCTGCATGAAGATAAGTTTATCAGAGTAGGATGCTTCCTATTGTATTGAATCTACATCTTATAACACCATAGGATGTAATATGAAGCTTCATCTCACACCTTGTGCTTACTCTAGAAGTTGAAGGTTGTATGGAATAAAATGTACAAAACTTATTGTGGTATTACTTGATGTTCATTTCACACTGTATGCATGAAAATATATTACATAGTGCACAAAGATAATTTCAGTCCAATATACAAATCTATCCAGTGATACAAATCTCCTAGGCAATTGCTTATTCCACAAAATCCTCTGCTGAACACAAATTTCAAGATGACTGCTCCCTCGCATAGATTGGTGCAGCTTGACACTTCAGCATCATGGGAGATGTGTGTCAATGTCTCCAAGAAGTTTTGAGCTGTTCCAAATGGTTCAGGCAGGTCCTTATCTCCAAAGTTCAGAAATGGTTGTATGATCCATTGGTTGCTGGTTACTAGTAGACAGTCTCTGCACTCACACATGTCTGCTTGCTCCACTGCAAGCTGATGTTGGTACTGGGTCTGGCACTGTGGCAGGAGTAGCAGCAGTACTAGTTGGAGTAGGACTATCTGAGGTTAGTCTAGTGATGTGAATGTGGGGTGAAGACAGGTGCGCAGATTGTATGCGCAGTCAACTTGTTTGTAGAGAGCTACCTCCACAGCTCTTTCACCAGCCATATTCATGTACCAGTCTGTGACGTCACTGTACATTTGGTCGATTGCTGACTGATTACCCTGTAGAGCAGGAATCACTGTTGCATATGATGGATGTTCAACATATCCAGTCCGTGTTCCCTTGATGTGAGAAATTCCTGCATCCTGTACTTTAGATCCAATGCACTGACACTGAGTGCTAGCACAAAGTAGAGCTCTGCTTGGTAGATGCTTGTAGGCGCCATGATTGTCTAATGATGATTGATAGCCGGTGCCTCATCATTTTATACTTCCTTTTAGATGACTCATCTTTCTCGGTATTTCCCTCCACTTTTTCCTGTTTATGCCATTTAGGGCAGAAGTCCATGTGATAAGATTTTCTGCTGACATGGTCTAGAATAATTCTGCAGAACATGTATTGCACAAATCTATATATGTAGCATTGACTTCATGTTATAACAATTATTAATTTTTATCAGTATCCTAAAGTATATTCTGTATGAGATTGTTTTATCTATATAATTTCCAGTTCTCAAATGATGGCTGTTACTCATTATCACTCTGGCATAGCCATTTTGCAGATGCTTCATCAACTTCTCCATCATCATCATCATCATCATTGCTCCTTTTACAAGAAAGAGAATGATGTCCAAATGCCAAAGTATGAACTCCATCATCCAATATCTGTCTCTTTTCATCAGCATTGCTTAGTGCTTTTTTCTTCTGAACTAGTGTCATGATTTGATGCTTCTTGGAACCAAACATCACCTGCTTCCTAGAGATGTCCTTGTTCTCATAGAGACAGTTGAGATAGTCCTGAAAGGTGATGTATAGTTCAGCATCTGGGTGGGATTTTAACAGTTCTCGTCCAAGTATTGGTCTCCTCACTCCTTTAGCTTTCTTCATCAAACCACTCTTGACTTGGATCTTTGGTGAAGCATCTGCAGGCATACAGTTTTGATCGTAGACCTACATATTCATGAGGAGCTCTGCCGGCATATTCATCCTTGAACTTTCCAAGTACCATATTGTTTGTGTTTGAATAGCATTGGTGGTCGGTTGGATACTCAGATGTATCGAAGGTGTCTTTCAGCTGCTGGTTGTTGATAATGTTGTTGTAGAGGTTCTCAGTTGTCACAATGTAAAATAAGCTGTCAGTATTTTGGTAAAGCAGTTGAAGGTTCTCTTTGTATGTAGGTTTCATCTCATCATAGTGGAATTGATACATAAGGGTCTTGCTAATGTCCAATACTGACAAACCAATGTAGATAGGTTTGTTCAGCTCAACTTTCTCCTTGTGCAGTGTCACAGCACAAATGTACTAGCCAAAGATGATGCAGTCTTTGTAGGTTGGTCAGGCAATCAGTTTCCTTAAACGTTTCTCATCATTGACAAGCTCCATGTTCATATGCTTCCAAACATTCTCCATCGTCTTGCCAAAAACTGTGTTGTTCATCAGTTTGAAGAATTTTTTTTCAAATTTGTTCCTTGACTGTTGTTGAAGTCTGGTGTTTAGCATGATGTAGGGTGCTAGGAAGTCCTCCTGCTCAAACCTTACACCTCGATGAACTTTAGTGATTTTCAATCCATTTTGTACTGCTTGCTTGAGGGTGTGGTAATGACATACATATTGTTCACAGTTGCTCAGAGTTGTCATCGATCTCATCAATCCTGATTTTGGTGTTTTTTTGCTCTCAGCTAGGAATGGAAAATCGTTGTTGGAGTTTTGTAGCTCAGCAGGGTACTCAACGTCCACCTCCAAGATATATTATTATATATATCCTATATTATATATAATAGATTGAATATATTATATATATTCAATCTTTTGAACATCTCCAACACTATCAATACCTCTACTCACACCCTCCAACTCATCTTTCTCCATCTACTGGAATTTCCGACATGGGAGTGCTTGACACATCGCCCAGTCATACAGGTTGTTCGCATCTGTGTACAGGAGATATGATGTGGGCTTCTCAGGGTCGACAGGCACTCCTGTGTAGGCATTGTTGGCAATGGCATGTCAATGAACACATGTTGTTATTCCACCTCTGATGCCTTGTTCAATGAACATATACATGTCATAGTCACTTAGGAGTTCTAGTTCAACTTTTGTATACTCCAACATAACATCAAAGGAGAAGCCTGGTGATGTAAAGTAGTGAGCACAGTACAAGTTATAGTTTTTCAATCACATATCTCTGGAGCTTTCAAAGACATTGGCCAGAAAGAGAACATCTGTTTTGACATATAGATCACTGTACTCTCCCACAGTCTTGCAGTCAAATTTCTCCCACACTAGTTGAGCATGTTCATATGCCTCATCACTGATGTGGCTGTCAGTTAGCTTGCTGATAAACGTTTCCTTTGGTAGAAGTGAGGTCTCCTCCAGTTTCTCCCACAAGTCGCAATATTTATAGGGGAACACACCCTTTCTGGAAACCAATTCCAGTTTGTCCCCAAATTCTCTAGTAGTATGTGGTAGCACTGTTGACACTTCTTCAGTAGACTTGACAAGGTTGGTGACTAGATTGTCCAAGCTGTCCGGTGTGAATCTGAAGGTATCAATGAATTGTAGGTGCAGTTGCTGGGAAATGTGTTTGGTGAATGACATGTACTTTTCTAATGTTCTTGGAATGACAAACAGCTGCTCTTTATCAGTTCCAAGATGCGGTATAATCAAGTGAGTGTCATAATTGGAATGATTGTGGAGAAAAACAGGAATGAATGTTGTTCCACATCTTTGAAGGTTGCACTTGTTGCACAGAGCGTTCCAGTAGACCCCTGTTATATGACAATGGTCATACACCTTCTCACCATTAAATGGTTTCTCACAGGCTTCACAGTTGGTGGCAGCATTATGTCTGGCTTCCTCCCTCTCAAAAAGTGGAAGCATCTTTATTTGATGATGATTGATTGACTCATCCAGATCTCTTGCATGCATGGTCAGAGTTTTGATGAGGTGTTTGGCTGCATCAGGTCCTCTGTAGACAATTGGTTCCTGAGGGATGAGGTTGGTGATTGCCAGCCATGATAGTCATAAATTCTTATCTCTAACAAAGTAGAGGCAGTAGCTCATTGCTGTGTGACGCTGGATCACTTTGGTTGCCTTCCCAATCCATTGCTGCTCTTTCTCAGGCTTCTCCAGTAGACATTCAAAATCTGCATAGGCCACCAATGGTAGTCTGAATTTATTCAAATGTATCTCGAATTTCATTGTTGGTGGGCTTCCATCTCCTTGGGCATGCCTAACTCCTTGAGTTAAGGCATGATGATTCTAGCAGTCTGGTTGTTGGTGCAGTACTCTTTGTGATCTTTCATCCACTGCTCCCCATTATTGTTGATGGTGTAGTGTGTAAAGAATCTATGACAAACTATGATGGGGTATGTGCTCTTAGTGAGCTGAGATCTTACAAGTTTCTCAAAGTTTTTTATGAAACAGTTGTGACTGTTGAGATCTTCCTCTTCTTCTTCTTCATGAGTGGTAGCGGTGGCTTCACTGCTGTCCTGAGTTGTGGAGGTGGTGGCTTCACTGCTGTCCTGAGTGGTGGTGGCTCCACTGCCATCATTGTCATGGAGAAGTAGTAGATCAAAATGATCCATCGGAATTTTTAACAACAGATATGACGAATCATTTGTACAATCATAATGTAGATGTCCGCTGTCTAGAATATTGAGCAGTTCGAAAATCTCAGATAAAATCGAAAAGTGTACATTTTCTGTTTTTGTTAACAGTAAATCAACATCTTGACATCCTGTTGAAAATTTAATATTCTTCGCAATTGAATCAAATTCATTAATGAAATTGACATCAAGAGACGAGTTAATTTTTTGAATTTTGAAAAACCATAACACTGCATCTCGCAGATGTTTGTCGTGTCTCGAATGAGGGGGAAAGATATATCTCTCTTTCTAAATTGATGAGATGCATGTGTTATAGGGCTCGTGACTGTATAAAAAAGATCACCCCACACGTGTTTTCTGGTCTAGCTCTAAGCAGCACTAAACTAAAAAACGTGAATGGGATATTGGAATGAAAAATCATTTGAAGGCAGAAAACGTTTATTTACACATTTCGACACAACTATTCATAATTTCATCTTCAATTCTAATTAGCTTATCTATACACAAATTATGAGGACGATAATAACATAGATAGTCTCTTATATCATTTAATTAACCGTGCTTAGAAAAATGTCTTTCAATGCTTCGCCAACTATAATTTTCAGGAGTTGATTTCCTAATTGCACTTTCACTCATCGTACCAAGCAATACAGTTTTTAACCTCACTTCCAATTCGTTGTCACAGCCATCCACTTTCTCGGATCCATGTTGTTGAGCAAATGAAGAAAACTAAGTATATGCAGGAACTATTATAGAGTAATTAGTGGTCTTTCTTCATTAATTGACGATAGACAACATGTACGCGCTTTTACAGTCTCAATGCATGCAGGCAATAAACACATTGTAGATCCTTTCCGTTGTAGAAGAATCCATAACGAGCAAAGTTTCTTTTCTGTGAATTCGTGTACATCGAGCCATTTTCATACTTTGCATTCGATTGTTTTCGCACAAGAAATTATTTGTTTGATACATATTTTAAACAACAAAGAATTATAATGTTGGGCAGAGAATAAAGCACAGCGAGAATGTGGTCTATTTTTATGAATGTTGCACGCAGCATAACACCATGAACTAGTGAAAAAGCTGAAATCAGGTTTTGGAAAATCCTCTGGTATACATTGAACGTTGCTATGCAATCTTCTTAAAAACTTGCTTTCTCAGTTCCTTTTGTGAAAATTTTCTCATAGCTGCAAGGTAATCACGTATTAATGACTCACTGTATTCTAAATCTCCATCTTCCCATTTTATTTTATGATAGTGACGTTCTAACCATGTTACATCGTTACAATTTTGCACTCAATTCTGTCTTTGCAAATGGTGATTTGAAATGGAACACAATATTTATTAAACTGATCAATTATGCAAGTTCTTTCACAATAATTTGATTACAATCTTGTTTAAACCAGTGAAGATCAACTGTAGCAATTTTTGCACTCGCTTCCTTGTGCACTTCTTTCTCTTCGCCGACCTCGTTGAACTTCGTCCTCTCCCTCCTCTTCTCTCGTTTCTCCTCCTCCTCCACCTCCAGCGGCTTCGGTGTACCCTCGAATCCTCGTCTCTCCCCTCCTCTTCTCGTTTCTCCTCCTCCTCCACCTCCAGCGGCTTCGGTGTACTGCACCTGCTTCATAATAGAAACTATGAGATCGCACTGAATACCAATAGAGCGAGTTTGTGGCTTGTCCAAAATATCAACACAAAGAATAGCATGTTGTCTGTTCAAAGGTGAAACTGATAATGACTAAATTGAGCAGAATGCACACCTTATATAGCTGGCGCTCTCTATCAATAAAATTACTGAACTTCTTTCACCATGCTCATGAGAGGTGGTATTCCATCACACGATCGCTAATGAAACGCAATAGGCGGAAGTATTTGCAGGTACTGCACTTTTAAATTCCATTTCAATACGAACATCTGTCGATGATTCAAATGACTTGGTTGGTGTGAACAATCTACAACAATCAGCGGTGTTGATTCACAAAACGTTTTAAAATCGATTTCTGTTCCGAGTTCGCTATTGATTGAATGATTATAATACGAGGGCGCGAAATCCAGGAACATCCAGTATAAAACTTCCTTCTTACCTAGCAGATTTTCATATGGATAATACTCACTGTTCAAATATACTTTAACATTGTAAATACTGCAGCTATCGAAATTAGATATTGATTTTTTAATTTTATTCTTACGATCAGTTTGAAATGCAATTATAACGTATTTGGACTATCAAAACTCGATGTGGTACGAACTGCCCAAGAATGGTTAAGTGAATTTTGCAAATTTGGTAATTCACAATTCAATTTGGCGGAAACCTAATTTCAGTGGAGTGTCAGCATCAAGCAGTCTCAAAAATTTCAGTCTTACATGATCTTCTAAAGTTATGTAGGGCATTCTCCATTGCAGTTTTGTAATTTTCACACTAACCGTTTCCACTTTGAGACTCAACACAATTTAGATCTGTCGGTGACCTCAATAAGACGAGTTCCTGTTTCAAATTTAAAATTATTCTTTGAAAATCTTCAAAAAACGGGAGGATTAATTTCAGCGGTACACAGAAAGTGAATGTATTATCCGTTAGCTCATATCCTGCTCTGTCAAAACCAGCCAAGTGATATGTGTTTTTTATCGAGAGTATTTTTCACCAATATAGCTTTAATTGTGGATGTTAATCCAATCAATCTTGATTTAGAAATTTGCTGACCTGCTAATTCATATCGTATTTCGTCAAAAAGGTTGCCGATTTTGTTACTGCTTAATTTATAGTCTGCTGCAACTGGTGCATCGGCTGGGTCTGTTCCCGGTTTTGTACAGTTAACTGTTCCCTCAATCAATATGAATGATTTACAAGGTGAAGAATAGACATCTAAAGAATTTATGCCAATACGTGCCTCGTCAGAGTTTTTTATTTCCTGTCCCGAATAAACTGTATGAGTGTGAAATTGGAATTTAGTAATATCATTATAAAACTGAAGGTCTGTCTCCACATCCAGAATTTCACTAATTGCTGCAGGACCTCCTGACATTTCGCCAATTAACTATAAAACCCAACTTTTCTAATATTCTCGCGCTTTTAGCCGACAAAGCACGTTTGTTTTTAGGTGTTGTCGCTATTGCGTTCCTTTCTCTAATGACTTGATTGGTCTTATTCGAACGTGGGTTGAAAATAAGATAACCCATTACTTTTCACGTATGTGCAACCTAATTGTAATTGTATCTCCGCGGAAATCAATAAACGATCCGTTCTGGTCCGTTACCTTTACATTAATAGTTTGAATTCGATGCGTATTCAAAGGTACATAAATAATCGGTGATGGTACTTCGTTTATTAAATAACCGCTAGGAACCTTTGGTAAAAATTCGTAGATTATATGTTTTTGTTTTCCCTCAGAGTAACTGCCGCAAGCTAAATTACACTCAACTACAATACTGTCAACGCTTGTTATGTTAACCAAATGTTTGGAATAATGCCATTTATTTGGCTGCAAAACAACATTATCAAACCAAGTATCTTAGCAATCGAATCAGAACGTGTTAATCAATGGTTTATCAGAATGAATTTCAATCTTCATAGTATTTACGTTTGCACGTATAATAAGTTTATTCTTCTTGCCATCAATATTCAATTTATTCTTTAAAGATTTTATAATATCCTCAACTTCATATGCACCAGTATCCAACTCGATTAATCTATCACCATATTTGAAGCTGGAATTTGTTCCTTTGTTAATGTTTGCAATACTATTGTAACTGGAAAAATTAATCAATCCAATTTCCCATTCACGATTTTTATCCAATTCTATAATTTCTTGTAAATGTTCATAGAGATCACTTGTGTTGATCGTAATGTAATAACCACCATCTGTGTGTTCACCACAAACACTTAATTACAACTGATTTGCAAGAAACAATAATGTAAGATGACCACAAAAATCGCTATTT